>NW_012115766.1:803902-804248 GCF_000951035.1 Colobus angolensis palliatus
GAAAAACAAAAAAACAAAGAAACAAATGGAACAGCCCAAATGTCCATCAACAAGAGAATAGGTAACCCAATTGTGTCTCTTCATACCATGGAATACTACTCAGCAACTAAGCTGAATGATTTATGCAAAACATGAATCAATCTCACAAACATTGTGTTGAATGAAAAAACAGCCACTCAAAAAATACATGCTATATGATTCTACTTATACAATGACCAAGAAGAAGCAAAACTAATCTATGGATGATAGAAA
This sequence comes from Colobus angolensis palliatus, assembly GCF_000951035.1. Classification (NCBI taxonomy): domain Eukaryota; kingdom Metazoa; phylum Chordata; class Mammalia; order Primates; family Cercopithecidae; genus Colobus; species Colobus angolensis. Next base: position 804,155 of record NW_012115766.1, read on the forward strand.
TCAGAAAGAGGAGCTGGGCACAGGGGCTTATGCCTATAATCCCAAGTGCTTTGGGAGATTGAGGCAGGAGGATCACTTGAGACCAGGAGTTTGA
>NW_012115766.1:804787-851923 GCF_000951035.1 Colobus angolensis palliatus
AGCTCCTCAGGAAGCTCAGGCAGGAGTTTCCCTTGAGCCCAGGAGTTTGAGACTGCAGTGAGCTATGGTCATACCAGTGCAGTCCAACCTGGGCAACAGAGTGAGATCCTCCTCTAAAAAAGAAAGAAGGAGAGAGACAGAAACAAAGTGTATAAAAGAGAAGGAAGGGGAGGCGGAAAAGAAAGAAAGAGAGAAAGAGAGAAAGAAAGAAAAAAGGAAAGAAGGAAGGAAGGAAGGAAAGAAGGAAGGAAGGAAGGAAAGAAAAAGATTATTAAAAGAATATATATCTAATTGCTTATATTTTCTCACTGGCCATGTCATCTGGTGAGAGACTGAGTCTGTGTCATCTGTTGAGAGACTTGAGTCTTTCTGGTGATCTGAGATTGGGAATGACCGGAGGAGAAAAAAATGGAAGAAATGCTGGGTAGCATCTTCTAGAGTCCAGCTGAGGGTGAAAATCAAAATGTATTTATTAGCACAGGCCGCCATGATGGAACACCATGGCTGAGTGGCTTAAACAACAGAAATGTATTTTCTCACAGTTCTAGAGGCTGAAAAGTTCAAGATCATGGTACTGGCAGGGTTTGGCTCCTGGTAAGGGTCCTGTGACCTGTAGATTTCTGCCTTCTCACTGTGTCCTCACATTACAGAGAGAGAGGGAGCTCTCTGGTAGTTCTTCTTATAAGTACACTAATCGTCTGGGATCAGAGCTCCTCCCCGGTGACCTCCTGTACCCTTAATCACTTCTTTACTCCAAATCAGTCACGTTGGGCATTCACATATGTGAATGGAGGGCTTCAACATACATGTTTTGGAGCAGCATAGTTAGCTGATAGCGTGTGTATGTGAGATATTTTCCACCTATACCCAACCACCTGAGATCAGGAGAGAAGACACATGGTTGGGTCGATCCATATTTGGAGGTTAACAGGATAGACTTGATGCAAGGTCAAGGTGGCAAACGTTTTGAGGGGATAGTGAAAGTTGGCTAAAATGATTGGCCATGGATTCCAGTAACAGTGGAAAAAGAAGCCAGAAAAGGGCTGGGTTTAGATTAAGGAAAAGGCAGGGATTGGTAGGCTTGGTGGTAGAGTCCTCGCAGGTCAGGAGGCTGGAGCACAAATGGGCACTATTTTAGAGCATATCTTCTGTGGGTGCAGTACTGTCGTGGGACATAATTGGTTGTTCCCGCAATTTCAACTTTACTGGAAATAAAGGAGGATTATCAAACTGGAGAGATTTAAATTCATTAGTGAAAGTAATCATCACATTTTTCTTTCATTTTAGAAGACTAAATACGTTGAACAAGTGTGCCTCAATGAAACTTGATGTGAACTTCCAAAGGAAAAAGGTAGGTGCCCACACCTTAATAAGAATGTGGCTATGCCAGTGAATACCAGGAGTTTGAGACCAATCTGAGCAACATAGTGAGACCCCTGTGTCTACAAAAAAATGATAATAATAAATTAGCTGGGCACAGTGGCTTGCGCCTGTAGTCCCAGCTATCGAGAGGCTGAGTTGGGGGCATTGCTTGAACCCAGAAGGTTGAGGCTGCAGTGAGCCATGATCGTGCCGCTGCCCTTCAGCCTAGGTGACAGAGTGAGACGATGTCTCCAACTAAAAAGCAACACGAACCTAAGCAAAATTTTGAAATGCATGACCATCCATGTGTGTTCTCCATATCCCATTTCATCATAACCACCTAAATAAGTCTATTATAAACTAAGGCTGAAATCTATTTGTTTTACCATTTCATTTTGCTTTCTTTTTTTTATTAGAGGGTTTGCATAAAGATGTAAAATATCCCAGTGCTTTATGGTGATCTTTCAGAAATGTCCGTTGTAAATGTCAACCCCTTATTAGACTCGAATGCTTCACAGCAATGAGTAGATTAAAAGTTCAGAAAGGATCTGGGCGTCCATGGCCACTGACCTCTGGCTCATTTTTTCCAGTCGTGTTTTATTTCATGCACGTGTCAAGATGCCTCCACTGTCAGGCAGATTCAGTTGGTAATGTATGAGGGGTCCTGGGGACAGTGTGACAAGATCCTGAGCCCTGGCTCGTCTTTCATTGTTCTCCCCACCATGCACTTTTCTCTAGCCACAAAGAATTCGGTTCAGTTTGAAAAGTCACTAAGCTTCCTCCCCATCACAAGACTTGCCATGTGCTGCTTCCTCTTTATGGGTAAGACTAGAGATTTGAGTTTTGAAATAAAGCTGTACTTTATTGAATATGTACTGTTTTCCTAGGAGCTAGATTATGTGCTTACCACACATTATCTCATTTAATCCGTCGAGATGGGGCTTCTCTGTTTTCTATATTAGGAAGGTAAATCTTGAACAGGCTGGGTCATTGCCCACGGTCTTGCAGCTAGCGGCGGAGCAGGATTTCTACCTCGGGGATGTCTGACCAAGGCTCCTAGCCACCATGCTGTACAACCTCTCTTTTTCACTGAATTGATTCTTTTTAGAAAATTCAGAATTAGGATGCTTAACTACTTTTTTCATTTAACATCTCCTCTGTGTAGCAACTCAAGCCTCCATATATTTTGAAGGATCAGAGAAAACATCTTTGAATTAAAAGAAAGTGTTCTTGGCCAGTCGCGGTGGCTCACACCTGTAATCCCAGCACTTTGGGAGGCTAAGGTGGGTGGATCATCTGAGGTCAGGAGTTCGAGACCAGCCTGACCAACATGGTGAAACCCCGTCTCTACTAAAAATACAAAAATTAGCTGGGTGTGGTGGCACGTGCTTGTAGTCCCTGCTACTCAAGAGGCTGAGGCAGGAGAATCACTGGAACCTGCAAAGCGGAGGTTGCAGTGAGCTGAGATCGTGCCACTGCACTCCAGCCTGGGCGCCAGAGAGAGACTCTGCCTCAAAAAAAAGAAAAGAAAAGGAAAGAAAGAGAGAGAGAGAGAGAAAGAAAGAAAGAAAGAAAGTTTTTATCCTGCTCTACACAGAGAAATCATTAAAGCCAAAGGATTTTAAGTTACTCCTTAGTAACCTAATCTTTAAAAATAACTTTAATCTGAATCTGTGCTCTAAAATAACACACACACAAAAAAATCAAATGAATTTTGGTGGACCTCACCTTAAAAACAATTTGGGATTTGAGCTGGGAACCAAAGATTTAAGCTAAGGAGGTAAAACAGTGAAAAACAATATCCAGAGAAATATTAAAATATGAGCAGTTTGTCCAGGCCAAAGACAAATTAAAAATGTGGGAATAAACCTCCCAACAGCTGTCTGACTGAATAGACCCCTTGAGAAGCATACATACTATTTGAAGCATGAGGGTCAGATGTTGTTTTGATTGGAACACATGGTTCCTATTAAACTGAACACAGCTATGCCTGTGTGTCTAAAGTGGGTCCTCAAATGGCTGGTCTATACAGCTGCCTATACCGACCATTAGCTGCACTGCATCACAAAAGAAAATGCCAAAAACTAATGACATGAGTTGTTTTCCACACAGTGGAGTGATTGGATTTTTACCCTGTCACCAGCTTTTCAAAACCCACAGGCGAGATGGGCTTGAATAACATTTGTTTGGCTCTTTGTGCGTTACCTTCACAAAAGCTCCTCTGTAAATTGGTCACTTTGGTATTCTGACCTTAATGTCGTCTTTATATTGGATCTAGTGGCACACACACCCTTAAAGCCTCTACTTAGCTATAGGCCTCAGAATGCAAGCACTTGAATAAAATATTGCATTTCACATTGTAAATTAGAGAGTCATGGCCTGAATTTTCAAATAAATAATACCGACATGTGGTCTCCACCTACTTATGAATCTCAGTAATGACCAGAATCCGGGGCCAGATTGAAGCAACCAGATTGAAGTAACCACTCAGGAGATGCTGTATTGTGACACCCGTTTCTGTGATCTTCCTCTTACACAAGGCATAGGCTTTATTTAATCCTTTATGTTACTGTGAAAAAAAAAAATGAATAGGAGCTAAGACTAGGCCAGATGATCACAAATAGAAAAGGAAACTTGAGAATCGAGCACCCCGTGAAAAGCTTCAGCCAACTTCAGAATTTATTTATTTGGAAGAAAAATAAGACAGCAGCATTTCCTCTAGGTGTGTCCCCATGTTAAGCCATCCAAGAAATAGAAATAGAATCCCCACCTCCAATCTGCAGAGTCCCAGACTTATTTAATTCTGTAGAAAGTCATCCCCAAGTAGCTAAACTGTCTGGAGTCACAGTCTTTCTCCCTTGGGGCTGCTGGACCTATGAGAGGGTTGCAGGTGCTGGCCCAGCAGTTTGTGGGGTTAGTAAAAACTGACACTGGGCTTCCTCCCCACCAGGCACTATTCCTTGTCCTTAAGTCCGTGTCACAGATGCAGAAACTGAAGGGCTTGGTGCTTGCCCAAAGCCACACAGAAGTAGCAGAGGCAGGACTTGAATCCAGGTAATCTGGCACCTGACTGCCCCTCCTCACCCTTCAGAGATATTCAGAGACAAACTGGAGCCTGGGTGAGCCTCTAGCCCTTGGCCTGAGACCTGCAAGGATCTCATGTTTCCTCAGCAGTACATTCAGTTCACTGTGTGGATTGTTTTTATAAGAGGCATGGTTCTTGCCATCTGTACTAAAGTCCACAATTTATTTATTGTCTTCATGGCAATTGTGTTTAATCTTGTAGATTTTGGTGGGCTGACACAAGGAAGAAAGTGAAAAGTCCACAAGTAGGTGATGATGATGAAGGCTTTTTCATGCCTGGTTAGCCATACATTTTCTTATACATGAAATGCCACTGCCAAAGCACCGGGAGAAATGGCATCACCCCTACCCTCCCACAATATGGTTTCTAACTGTTTTGCAGAAGAGAAAAGGGATCCTTTAAGGATTCGAGATGACCTTCCCTGCCTCTGTAAGAGTCAGGTGGAGGAGTATTCTCTATTTTCGCTGCACACCTCACTGGAAGACTAACAACGCAGCCCCAAGAGCATTTCAGGAGAAAGGACACTAGCACTTCTGCCGCCTGCAGCTCTGGCTCTCCACTCCCACGGCGTTCCCAGCGGCCCGTTCCTGCTTCTAAACAGACAGGCTCGGCCACGTAGCTCCAGTTAACGTCTAAATTTCTATGTGACTATGGATGAGTTGCCTTTTGCAGCTGTAGATTTATGTGGGTTCCTGTTTCCAGTGTAAAGATATGGCCAAATTCCATCTTTTAAAAAAAGCCCTTCTTTATGGAATGTCTGGTTGGCATCTGTCTCTGAGGAATATATAATTTCAGTGAAGAATGTTCTCATTTTTAGAAAAAAACAAAAGCCAAACAGCGGAGATTCATCTAAATTAAAAACATCAAGACACACACAAAGTAGCTTTTCTCAGGAAAATGTTTCTTCCCCATTATTACCTACAAAATTCGCAATTGCTCCATGATGACATTGAAATCCTCTGATTAAAGTGTTTATGTGATTCGGCTTCTATTCAAAGTAAAAGCCAGAGACTGAAGACTCCAATTAGGCTGTTTATTAAATGAGGAAAGAGAAGAACACGTATCCACATGGGACTCTTACCTTTCCTCTTTTACCTAGGAATATGTCTCAAGAGAGAAAGAGCAGGTTCCAAAGAAGGTTCTGGTTGAAGTTATAGTTTTAATAAGGCTCTCTGAAATCATGACCAAAGGTGGAAAGCAACACAGAAACCATGACTAATTGCCACCTTGCAGCCAGCACCTCCTGGCCTGGATGCCATCGGCATTTCAGAGGCACTGCAGCTGTTGACAAGGGGCCCGGCCCCCACCACCCCCATATTTCCCACTCCCTTGCACACCCCTGCATCTCCTACCAAATGAGACACCTCCTGGCAACTCCAAAGAGTGGTCAGATGAGAGAAAGTCCATCATTCACTTGGCTGGAGAGTATTAACAGCCTTGAACTGCAGATAATTACATGCGAATGTCCTAAAACTGTAGGGTCTTCGAGTTGGAAGGATCTTTGGTCTTATTTTCTAACCTCCCACTCACTCACTGCGATCTGCTTCTTAGAGCATCCCTCTCCCTCACAATTTGCTGAGCCACTGTTTATTATAAGCTTCTCAACATGATGAGCTCTTCACATGGCAAAGCAATTTATTTTATTCTACAGACTAGAAAGGCCTTCCATATGATAAGCTAGGAGCTGATTCCTTCTAAACTGGCCCATCTGATCCTAGCTTTTTTCCCTGGTGAAGCACAGAATATGGATTTCCTCATTCACTAAGTAGCCCTTTAGCTCTGACCTCCAGAACAGGAATCAGCACACTGCTACTCCTGCTTTCATAAATAAAGTTTTATTGGATCAATGGCTATGCCCATCATTTCACAACAATGGCAGAGCTGAGTAGGTGAGAGAGAGAGACCTTATGGCCCATACACCTGAAATATTTATGATATGGCCCTATACAGAAAATGTTTTCAGACCCTTGCTCAATCTAGAACAGTTTCTCAACTGTCAGTGGTGAATGACTGGTTTTCTTATTTTATTTTTTCCAGTCTGCCACAGACCAAGATACTTTTGTAAAATTCAATACAAATGAATTATTAGAAATATTAATTTTAGCAAATTATAGAAAATACAGTCTTAATGTTTTATTGTTAGGCTCAACTGATACAAAGGTGCATACCGATAAATATAATCAAAACAAATATAACAAGAAATAATGATGCAGGATTTTTCTCAGCCCTACTTCACCAGCTGGAAACTTTGTGCCTGGCAGGAGCCTCTGCTTCTTTGTTCCTGTCACCCCGCTCTGTGGCCTGTGGCTCCCTGGCTGACCCAGCCCTGCCACTGCTTCTTGGCACCAGCGACAGGAAGGCTACAGCTTACAGCCCCTTTTGACCTCACTTTCAGTGGGTCTCAGGTTCTTGTCCCACATCAAAGAAGAATGAGGTTACGTTGACAATTAACGAGTGAGGAGGGTGGAGAAGAATTGTATTCAGTGACACAACAGCTCTCAGTGGAGAGGGGATGCAAGAGTGGTCCTGAAGTCAGGTGCTTTTCTTCCCTAATGTGGCTGGGTCTGGGCTTTTATAGGCTCAGAATGGGGGAGTGCCTGCTGATTGGTTTGTGAGTGTGCAAAAAAGCTAAAAGAAAGACACCAGTCAAAGGTGGGCATGACAGTGTAAAAAACCAATTTGGGAAAGGTAGTCTATGTAAAATAGATGAAGGGTGAGGATCAATCAGAGGAAAGCATGCCAAATGGGAAGAAAGGTTCTCAATCCAGTCTGTGGATTTGTAGCTTGGCTTTCAGCCTTCAAACTATGTTTGACTTGAGGTCACAGATGGGGTTTCACCAGGAAGCTGCCCCTATTTGCCTAGGCATTTGACTGCCTCCTGCTGCTATCAATAGAAAAGAATTACAAAAACTGTTCAGATTTTTATTGAAAGTGTGCATATATGTGATTAATACAAAGAATCACAATTGTGCTTATACGATTTTTGTTGTTCATCTGTCATAACTGAACAAAAAGTTTACTTTAAAACAGAAATCCCTCAAATTAAATGCCTATATGCACACTTTGAAGAAACACTTTGACTGCAAATGTATAAGATATATATAATTTTTTTTTTTGGAGGTAGAGTCTCACTCCGTCACCCAGGCTAGAGTGCAGTGGCGTGAACTTGGCTCACTGCAACCTCTGCCTCCAGGGTTCAAGTGATCTTCTGCCTCAGCCTCCCTAGTAGCTGTGATTACAGGTATGCACCACCATACCAGGCTAATTTCTGTATTTTTAGTAGTGACGGGTTTCACCATGTTGGTCAGGCTGGTCTCAAACTCCTGATCTCAGGTGATCCGCTCACCTCGGCCTTCCAAAGTGCTGGGATTACAGGCGTGAGCCACCGCCCCTGGCCATAAAATTTGTAATGTGACAGGAAGTTTCTTCTTTGTTGTCTAAGTTAAGTGGGATTGATAACAATGCTACTCATGGGTAATAATGTATATCTAAAATTCTTTTGTTTGGGTACCAGTCATCATAGGGAAACCAGTGAAGAAAGGTTTTTTAAGCCAAGTTAAAAGTTTAGGGTATTCCTTTTCACTTACAACTTTAGAGTATTCTGTTCACCTTTTATTCAAAATGATGTAAGTGATGCTATATTTCCAAAATTCATCTTCAGTTCTTCATCTCTAGCCAATTCTTATAAAGTTATAAATGTAAATTACCTGTGAAACAATGGATTCTGTATATTATACACTTTGGGTTATGGTAAGCACACTAACCTTGAATTGGCACTGTAAATCAGATGGACCACACACCAGCAGCATGCAGCTGTCACTCATAGGACTCACCGTTTGAATTTCACTACACCCAAACTGGTCTCTACCCTGTTTACTAAGACAAATCCACTGATTGTTAGCTCAGATAGCACAGACTTTTCAATTAGTGACAAATGGTCTTAATGCTCACTCTAAATTTCTGTGTCTACCTCATTAAAGACCAAGTTTGGGGACCGGCAGCCCCCTGACCACGCTCTGAGTAGCACCGTCTAGAGTTCTGCATTTCTAAATCAAGCTGTTAGTTCTTTCAATTATCCAACCCAGGAAGTTGTGGTTTTTAGATCTTTGACCATTCTGATTACTCTTCTCTAGAAATGTACCCCTTAAAATGTGGGGTGCTTAAAGAGAACCCATTGTTCCTGATATATGTGACCAGTGCAGAATGCAGTGGGCACTGACCTTTTGAGTCTTGGGATCTGTGCTCTGGTCATGCATCCTAAGGTTGATGTCTTTGTTCAGTAGCCACATTACATGGTTAAGTCACATTAAGCTTACATCTGCCAGAGCTCTCAAGTCTATTAATAACAGGAAGGGCTGTTGAACTATGTTCTTTTTATCCTGCACATCCTGTAGTTGATTTTTGAAGTTACAGTCATTTTATTTGACTTTTATGAAATTTTATCTTATTAACAGATCATCCTTCACTTGTTAAGCTCTATACACGTCTCAGTATTGCTATTCTCTAACAATAATAACTAATTTCATCTATCACTTTAGGGTTTATATGGTGTTTTCACCTATAGTCCCATTTGGTTCTGTTGACAAATCATGCTGGACGTGCATTATTATTGTTTTCATTGTATAGCAGAAAACTGAGTCTCAAAGAACCCTTAACAAATAGCCTTATACCATCTTTACAGTTTAACAACATGAGTTCCGGCCCATTCAAGTTACTCTTAAAATGGTCATAACCTTGAGACATGCTTCCTTCAGTTATTTTCAGTCTTTCAGTCACACGCTGTGGAGGAGTTACTCAAGCAGTTACTAACAAAACTCTCTGTAGCAAGCTCATCCAACCCATGGCTTGTGGGTTATTTGTGGCCCAGGACGGCTTTGGATGTGCCCCAACACAAATTCATAAACTTTCTGGAAACATTATGAGTTGTTTTTTTTTTTTTTTGCCATTTTTTTAAGCTTATCAGCTATCATTAGTGTGAGTGTGTTTTATGTGTGGCCCAAGACAATTCTTCTTCCAGTATGACCCAAAGAAGCCAAAGGATTGGACACGCCTGTGTAGCATCTAGCTAGTGAAGCCATATTGTCCACAACATGAGAACCTTTTTTTAGTTGTCTTGCTGAAATTCTGATGTTCCATGTCCCTGGTACGTCCATGGTTTCTGAGACAGGAGAATTAAGTTACTTTGATGTATCCTTTTCTTTACAAACACATCTGACTCCTAGAGATTTCCATTTTGCGTTTCTAAATAATCACAAGCTATTCATTGTTAACTTCAAAAAAATTATCGAACAATGAAATCTGATAATCTCTTTTAAACAATCAGTACACTTCCATAAACACCATTGGAGGGTCTGAAATGTGCCTGATGCTCTGCTGGGTCCTGTGTTTTTTTTACCTTAAACTCTACTGCAGTGTGTGTTTTTCATACTGCAGATCATGGCCCCTTGGTAGGTTGTCAAGTGGATTTGGTGGATCACAAACAACATTTAAAAAAATAAAACAGACTAAACTAGACTAAAAAGTATCAGAATACAGACAAACAAGGATAATTACTTAAGTATAACTTTTTTTTTTGCTTTAATATAGTCTGTATGCGTGCCCTGAGTTGTAATGGAAAATATATTTTTTGTTGTGTGTCATTATCAAATAGTTTGAAATATCCCTCATTAGTGGAAGACACAGACACAGCCATTTCATTACCCTTGGGGACGGACATACCATGGTCATTGTAGGCACAGGGTGCCGAAGAAGAATGGTTGTTTTTTTCTTTGTTGCATTTTGTTTTCTATTGCTTTTGTTTTTGTTTGTTTGCTTTGGTTCAAACAACCTGAATACTGCAAAATTTCCCTGAGCTGTTTTACCTTTTTCCCAGGAGTTTGCCACTTTTTCACATGCCTTAGTTGGGCTGTAAATATTTTCCTTTTGGCCAAAGTGAGTATAATAAGCTCTCAGAGACCAGCAAACAGGGCCAGGCTTACCCTTCCCAGGCCACAGTGCCCAGCCTGGCATGTGTTCTTAACCTAAATAAAGGCGTCCCTATCCAACTAGTATGTGGTGTGCTGGCATCATAACCAGATTTGAGAGAGGTAGTTGGGGCCAACACTAAATGTTGTAGTTTCTGTTTTATAATATCTATATTTTCTTTAAAGTCATATCCTTTTTTTTTTTTTTTGTCTTCTCAAAAACTGTCTGCTAAAAGGGCTTTTTCACAGTCCTTATTTAATATCAACTTCTCACTAGCTTCCTAAAATGCAATACAAAAATCCAGTAAGTTCAACATTCAGCCTATCATGGTATCTTGTGTATAAATGACCCTCATATGTCAGTTTGTATTATATCAATCACAGGAATAGAGGGAGTAGAAAGTACTAGTAGGAAAATATATTTTGAGTCATCATTCTGGAGTCTTGCCCTTTTTCCACTTGTACAATTACAACTTTCTAAACTCTTTCATCAGAGCTTTATGCAAGTTTTTAAAACTCAAAGCTAATTTTTCACTGTGATCTCAATGCTATAGAATTCTTTTTTGTTTCTTTTTGTTTCCTTTTTTTAAGAGACAGAGTCTTGATATGTTGCCCAGGCTGGACTCAAACTCCTGGACTCAAAAGACCCTTCCACCTCAGACTCCCAAGTAGCTGAGATTATAGGCGTGAGCCACTGTATTAGTCCATTTTTCACACTGCTGATGAAGACATACCTGAGACTGGGCAATTTATAAGTAAAAAGAGGTTTAATGGACTCCCAGGTTCATGTAGGCAGGCCTCGCAATCATGGTGGAAGGTGAAATGTACATCTTACATGGCAGCAGACAAGAGAGAATGAGAGCTGAGCAAAAGGGGTTTCCCCTTATAAAACCATCAGATCTCATGAAACTTATTCACTACCACAAGAGCAGTATGGGGGGAACCACCCCCACGATTCAATTATCTCCCACCAAGTCCCTCCCACAACACATCAACACATGGGAATTATGGGAGCTATAACTCAAGATTAGATTTTGGTGGGAACACGACCAAACCATATCAACCACCACACCTGACTTCTAAGCCATAGAATTATTTTCTGTACCTTGGCTTTGTTATTGCTTTCACTTTAAACTTGAATATTCAAGTTTGCCATTTAGTCAAACCTACACAGAAACTAGATTTTGAAGGAATAAACAAAAACAGGAAGATCCCCGCAATGATTAACTGTGCATCTGCTTAGGTTTCCTTAAAAACAACACACTGCAAGGTTAAAGGGAGTTAAGGTGGATGCCAGATATGTAAAAAGATTAACAAGCAATTGAACTAACATTGAAAGATACAAATAAGCAAATACCTCTCAGTGAGGACTGCTGAATGCACTAGCATCCTTAATCCCTTCAGCAAACCTGTGAGGCAAGACCCACTTCAATCTCATAAGCGGCAGAAACTTGCTTTAAGCAAATACCTCTCAGTGAGGAACTGCTGAATGCACTGCCTTCTTTAATCCCTTCAGCAATGTTCAGCAAACCTATGAGGCAAGACCCACTTCAATCTCATAAGTAGCAGAAACTTACTTTAGAGAGGGTAAGTAGCTTGTGGACAGTCACCTAGCTCTGAATTGGTATCACTGACACTTGGAACCAGGTCTTAAAACTGAACACCCAAGTGGAATAAAATAAATTTAATTCAGTTCACAAAAAAATAAGCAATTATTATGTCCTTGGCATTGGAGGGGCTATACATATGAATAAATATGTTTATATGAATAATGAAACAGAGAAACACAGGTCCTGCTTTTTTTTTTTTTTTTTTTTTTTTTTGCTGACGCTGTGGTGCAGTGGTGCCATCACGGCCCGCTGGAGCGGGCCTGGCTCTTGATGACTTTACCTGTAACAACTGAGAGTGGAGGCTCTCAAGCAGAAGGCTTCTAAGCTTTTAAAAAAAAAAAAAAAAGATTCAATTTGGACTACACTGTGGAAAGCTATTTAGATGGGAAAGATGCTGGAGACCGGGCTTCTCCCACATTTTTACTGTAACAGATCCAGAGAGAGGTGGCAAAGGCCTACGCTAAGAGAATGAGAGTGAAATTACGCATGAGGGAACAAATTTGAAAATCAATTCAGAATTAGGTCTTGGTGATGTGCTTGGTGAGGATGAAGCAGGATCCGATGATTCAGTTTGTTTCAAAAGGAAGTAGTAAGCCTGAGGTCAAGGTCTGTGCTGGGCCCAAGGCTATGCAGAGCTAAACTAGGCCATCTTTGGCCTCAGGGAATGCAGATGCTCCTCTCTCAGGGACTGCAAATTCAGGCTGAAACCAGACACCTAGAGTCAATGTGTGAGGCACAGAGTGTAAGACAGTGCCAAGCCGCGGGGACCCATGGCTGCCACACCACAGAGGTGTGCGTCCTGCCCACGGCATTCTGACTCGGAGTTGCTTCAACAGAAAAAGACTGCTCACACAGAGTAGCCGGATTGGATCACACATAGTGATCTCCAGAATGCCTCCCTCATCCCTACTTAAAGAAATTCAGTGGGTCATTTTGCTGTTACCTTATCCAGGGAATACACGATAAGAATCAAGTGCAGAGGACTAAAATAAGGAGTGTTAGCTTTGAGATATACTGACGTTGAGATTCAGAAGAGGCAAGCTGGAAATGTCCCTGGGGCTCAGTGAAGAGGTTTCTGGAAAGAAGTAAGTGCCTTTTATGGCACAGTTGAGTTCCTTTGTGAAAAAGAAGACTGCAGGTGCTTTATATTTAGACTGTCTAGTCTGATGTAATTATACCCTCTTTATAATCAGTCAGGGAAAGCTTCTTAGAGAGGAAGGAAGGAAGCATTCAAAACCTCTTTGAAAATGGGAAGGAAGAAAGCTTGGCAGGTTGAGAAGAATCCTCTGGCCACTGGGAGGAAGGGTATGTACAAGACAGTGCAAGTGGTGGAAGGACAGCTTAGAGGTGCCCAAGAAGCTCACACCTGTGCGTGGGAGGACAGAGGGAAGGGAGGTGAAGGACCGCCCAGGGCTGCCCTCAGCGTATCCAGAGTTCCTGCCTCAGCCACACTGTCTGCTAATGAGCATTTTCCTTGGTGTTCTGCAGGGTGACGACTCCGATGAGGAAGATCTTTGTATCAGCAACAAATGGACTTTCCAAAGAACCAGTCGCAGGTGGTCTCGTGTGGACGACCTCTACACGCTGCTCCCTCGAGGAGACGGAAGTGGGTCACTGGGAGGCACGGGGATGAGGAACACGACCAGCAGTGAGAGCGTCCTCACAGACCTGAGCGAGCCTGAGGTCTGTTCCATTCACAGCGAAAGCAGTGGAGGCAGCGACAGCCGCAGCCAGCTGGGCCAGTGCTGTGCAGACAGCCCGGTCATGCTGGATGCCCCACTGGTCAGCAGCAGCCTCCCGCAGTCCCCCAGAGACGTCCTCAACCACCCCTTCCACCCCAAGAATGAGAAGCCCACAAGGGCTAGGGCCAAATCATTTTTGAAACGCATGGAAACACTCCGAGGGAAGGGAGCCCACGGGAGGCACAAGGGGTCAGGGCGGACAGGTGGCCTGGTGATCAGCGGGCCCATGTTGCAGCAGGAGCCAGAGTCCTTTAAGGCCATGCAGTGCATCCAAATACCAAATGGAGATCTCCAGAATTCGCCGCCATCTGCCTGCAGAAAAGGGCTCCCGTGCTCCGGCAAGTCGAGTGGCGAGAGCAGCCCATCAGAACACAGCAGCAGCGGCGTCAGCACACCCTGCCTGAAGGAACGCAAGTGCCACAAGGCCAACAAGCGTGGGGGCATGTACTTGGAGGACCTGGATGTGCTGGCAGGGACAGCACTGCAGAATGCAGGGGACCAAAGCCGTATGCATGAGTTTCACTCCCAAGAGAATTTGGTGGTGCATATTCCCAAGGATCACAAACCAGGAACATTCCCCAAGGCACTTTCTATTGAAAGCCTGTCTCCTACAGATAATAGCAATGGGGTTAACTGGAGGACCGGTAGCATCTCCCTGGGCAGAGAGCAGGTCCCTGGTGCCAGGGAGCCCCGGCTCATGACGTCCTGCCACAGAGCCAGCCGGGTCAGTATCTATGACAATGTCCCTGGCTCTCACCTATATGCCAGCACAGGAGATCTTCTGGACTTGGAGAAAGATGACCTTTTCCCTCACTTGGATGACATTCTGCAGCATGTCAATGGGCTCCAGGAGGTAGTGGATGACTGGTCCAAAGATGTCTTACCTGAACTGCAAACTCACGATACGTTGGTTGGGGAGCCTGGCTTATCCCCCTTTCCGTCTCCTAATCAGATCACCTTAGATTTTGAAGGTAACTCTGTCTCAGAAGGTCGGACGACACCCAGTGATGTGGAAAGAGATGTAACATCTCTTAATGAATCTGAGCCTCCTGGGGTCAGAGACAGGAGGGATTCCGGTGTAGGGGCCTCTCTGACCAGGCCAAACAGGTAGGTGGCATGGATTTGTGAAATGATTTTTTTGTCCATTTCATAGTAATTGTGTTCTGTTTATTTCTTTAACAAACATATGCAGAGTACTTACTAAATGCCTGACTATGTTCTAAGTGATGTATGTGATTAGGAAGTCTTTGAACAGAAGTATGACTTCTGCAGAGGTATCATGGTGATTGAATCCATGTTAACTCATATTTATTTGTGTTTATCTTTTATTTTGATCTTAGTTTTATCCAAAAATATTTTGAGCTTCTTATATGTAAAGCATTGTACCGGGCACCACATGCAGGGAATCCTGGATGACCAAGACCCAGTTCCTAGGCACCGACTCTTCCCCAACCTTCCTGTGATGCATTCATCAAAATGTCTCTTCCACAAATTTTACACTTTTTTTGCTCCTATAAGAAATTTCTGAGGTCTAAGATGTGTACTCTGTAAGTCTGTTTTTGCTTGAAAGTGCCAATTACAAAGTACATAAAAGCTGACTTACAAAGACCGTTTCAGAAGCACCCTAGAAAAATGGCCCTGGGAGGTCCAAACTGGTAGAAACAATACCACTGTGTGTGCTGCTGGGTTTCTGGTTGAGACAGGGGTATATGTTGGGGCTCAGTGATATGTCACCATCTTTATCTCTCATCTTCAGGCTCCATCTCAATACTGAGCAAGAGTTAGAGTGTAGACACATGGAAGACAATGAGAAAATTTTCTGCAGCCCTAGACATTCGACAGCTCTATCTCTTTCTCTAGCTCTGTCTTTCTCTCTCTCTGTTTCTTGCTCCCTATCTCTATTTATCTATATCGCTCTACCTGTCTGTCCTCTCTGTCTATATTGCTCTGTCTTCCCTCTCTCTGTCTGTCTCTTGCTCTCTGTGTGTCTATCTCTGTCTGTCTCTCCATCCTCCGCCTTTGTCTCTATTTTTCGGTGCCATCTCTCCATCTCTCCATCTATGTCTGTCTCTCTCTTTTCTATCTCTCTGTCTGCTCTCTCTGCTTCTGTCTGTATCTCCCTGTCTCCGTCTCTTTCCTCTCTTTGTTTCTCTTTCTCTTTCATATACACACACACACACTCACTCACTCTCACACACAGTCTCAGCTGCTCTCAACATGAACAAATTTGGAATAAAAAACCTAGTATTTCCTCTATCACTTGTTTAAACCCCTAATGAAACAGACAATAAGACTTTTTCCAGGCTTATCCGAATTGGAAAAATCATGTCCTGTGTTTGTTCTGCACACTTCTGTCTTCTGTTGCATTTGCATTGAGATTCTCTTCGCTTGGACGCTATCTTGATTAGCTTCATGTACATTGGTGATGTCCCGTGTTTCCCGCTACCAAGTCCACTTTATGACTGGCTTCTGTGATGGTCTCTCTGGTAAAGGCGACTCCGATGGAACAGTTTCCAGCTGTCTCACCAGCCCCGGCCAGCCCCAGCATCGCCCCACATCAGCAGCCAGACGGCCAGCCAGCTGAGCCTGCTCCAGCGCTTCTCGCTGCTTCGCCTGACGGCCATCATGGAGAAGCACTCCATGTCCAACAAGCACGGCTGGACATGGTGCGTAGCACATTCACCTAGGAGGGGATCCTTGGCTCTAGAGCTAAGTGGGTGATTGCAAAAGCTTCCACGTTTACTTTGTGAATTCTGAAGAACCCATTCATTGCCTTCACTGATGATCTCCTGGACGTAAGGCATGAGCTCTGCCGTAGCCTCCATGTGACAGAGCCCACAGGAAACGTTGCTCTATTTGTAGCTCTCCGTTGGTTTCCAGGGAAGGCAGTCAGGCTCCAAGAAAGGAAAAAAAGACAAGTAAAGGGTGATTAATTGTGAACAGAGGAAATAAAAATAAACTTGCCATAAAATAATCCTGGCAGTTTGCACAGAAACAGCTGTCACTTGTACCTTCTGGCCTGATGCAAAGCTTACCACTTAGAGCCTTGATTCATTCAAAGAGCATTTAGTTCTTCAAATACATTTCTGCTTTTATTTCATTGGCAAATAAAAACAAGAATGTGCAGTAAACCTTGTAATAAGGAATTGACAGAAGCATATGTTAGAACTTGAATGTGGGCCTATTATAGATGATTTGGTGGATTTGAAAAAATACAAAATGTATCAGTAATTGTTCTATGTTTTATAATATGCATATTAAAAAATCAATGGTGTGTCTATAAAATATTTTAGAAGGTTATAAATTCATGGCCAAATCAATATATGCTTATGTATTAAAATGTCCTTTAAAAACGGCAGCTGGCTGTAGAAAAGTAAGGATAGAGCCAAGAAATATTGTTCTTCTTTTCTCCCTTCCTTTTCCTCCAGCCCCAGCCATATTTCTTCTTCCTCTTGTAATTTTTAAATTTGTTTTGTTTTGTTGGGGACTTTTAAGTGTTCAGCACTTGAGAGATGAGTCTATCACAATTAAGTTGGAAAGTTGTCCACTTGACCTGAAAACAGAGCTACAAATACATTCTGGTAACGTGACTCATGCTGTTTAGTAGTTAGAGATAGCATGCAGGCAAGGGCCACACAGAGCACGGCCGTGTCCTGTGATTAATGCAGAGAGAATGCTGAATTCGCCCGGCGTCTGTTGGGTATTCCAACAAAAGCTTGGCTTCCCTCATGCTTGCTTCCAGAGCCTCTCCCCACAGTGTGCCCCAGGAGGCTTGCATGACCTGGTTTCTGTAAATTCTAGGTCAGTTCCAAAGTTCATGAAGAGGATGAAAGTTCCCGACTACAAAGACAAGGCTGTCTTTGGCGTTCCTCTCATAGTCCACGTCCAAAGAACGGGACAGCCCCTGCCTCAAAGTATTCAGCAAGCACTGAGATATCTACGCAACAACTGCCTCGATCAGGTAGGGCTGTAACCCCCCTGCTCCTGCCCACCACCCCCAACCATGGGATTAGATTGATGGGATGTCAGACTGAGTCAGATCTGCCCAGGATCAGGCAAGACATGCCTCACCAAAAATAAAAGGCATTGTGACCTTTATGTGGTAATATTGAATCTGAACAAGCCACATCCTATTTGAGGATGTTTCCTCATTGGCAACTTAAATGATGACCTGGAGTGACTGCAGAAAGTTGATGTTAATAGTTTGTTCCTGTGATGTCTAATTTGCAATCCTTAAAAACTGGAGTTAAGCTATGTACTGCATTTCCTTTGTAACTATTATTTCAATGCCACCATTGATTTCACAGTGTTCTTTTATCCCTGTTATATTGTTTTTGAAAAAGAATTAGGTTTTTCATGCCTCCTTGTATTAATTCTTTTTTTTTTCCTTTGAAGCAGCATCATGACCAGGAAAACTTAAAGACAGATTTATTTACATCTTTTAAAAATGTACAAGTAAAATATGAACAAAAGTAACCGCTAAGTCAAATATCCCCTCATTTTATAGAGCTGATTCAAAGCTCAAGCTAAACAAAATATTCAAAGATAATTTTCTGCCTCCGGGACTTCTGGGGCCCACCGTCATGGTGGACTGTGATTAAATCCAGAGTGCAGTCCATCCTGTAGTTTACAAAACAAAGCCTTTGCTCCTCCAAATTAACACCCATTAGCTTCTTAGACCTTCTGTCCAAAATAAAAGTTGTGTTCTTAATTGATAAATTGCAACTCTGAATAGTGGGTATATTTCCAGGCAGCTATTCTGTAATAGTCTCTGTTCATCATACTTTTTGATGCCATGCAGAGAATCTGTACCAACCTAAGATGATTGTACTTTTTACTGATTTACCCTGGACCTTGGGCTCAGTGGGCAGGAATGAGCTCAGCTACATGAACTCAAAGATCCTGGCTAGTGATGCTTGTAGAGACTCCAATACTGAGACCACACTTAGAATCAGGCTGGTCTCAGGGTGAACCAGAAATCAATTTTCACTACAGAAAATTAGAATTAACTTCTTCATTTGAAGTTGTCTTTGACTGAACTGAATGTGTGATGCTCTTTGTCCCTCCTCACTTTTCATTTAGAAACTCTGCACATAATATTTTTCCATATTTGGATGTCATCGTGGAGGGTGGGATGGCTGCTGTCGTTGTTGCGATGATGGCCATTTAATTTTGAGAAATGACCTTAATAGCTTGCCTCTTATTCCCCAGCAACAAGGGTGACAGGCTCCTTTGCTAGGGTCCTCTTCTTTGGCAGATGCCCCAACATGAATTGACTTGTGAATCACGTTCCAGTAGAGTCAGACAATTAATCTGGTCACTTAAGCATACATTTTAATTTATTTTTAATCTTAGAGGTTTTACTGAGAATACACATTATTCACAGTTAATGTCCTAAAGGTGTTTTACTGAGAGAAGTTTTTAAAGAGGTGGGCTCTGGTGAATATTTGGGAAAGCCCACTCTGGTCTCTATTCCAATGCTAAAAGCATTGCAACCTTGTCATTTGGCATAGAACTTTGTGGCCTCAATTGTACATTTGTTGTTGGTTTGTGGGTATAGACCCAAGATGGTATTTTGTTAAGACACATGTTTTTCCAAGTATCTCACTTTCTGTAAGGGTATGTATCAAACTCACCTCCCTCTTGGTGCTCTTAGAGACTGTGGCTTGGCCGTTTTCCAAGCACAGAGAAGAGTTTGCTCCAAGAGCGTGGCCAGCTAATGCTTATCAACAAAAGCTCCGTTAAGAGAAAACAGTGTTCAGGAATGTCTTAAAGGAAGTGCAACAAATCTGGGTCACTAGTTCAATAAAATTAACCTCTCTTGAGTGCCTGGCATATTTCAAGCAATTTTATTATGTGTTCTGCATTAATTGCCTCATTTAGTCCCACATCCACCCTTGAATGGTGTTATCCCAGGTTCATTATGGTGGAACCAACACTTGCTTGCAAGTGTGACTCCAGAGTCCAAGTTCCTAACCACTGCACTCTGTGGCTGCTTATTATAATGGCTTTTCCCCTGTGGACTTCGGGGTGATGCCATCTCTAGCATTGAGGAGTGACCCTATACAACTCATTGATGAATGAATTCACTGTCAAGATTTTGTAGTCGATGTTAGTCATTAAGTCACATAATGTGCTTTCTGCGAGAAAGGGAGAAAAACCTTTTTTCTCTGGCTGCAGCATCTGAAATCATTGTGTTTCTTTTGGACAACTGACCTGTTTTTTAATACTGTGGACACCAAACTCATTCATTTGGGTGTGTTTTCCTCACTGTATTGGCTGCTAGAAAGCTTGGAGCCAAATATGTGTTCTGCCTGTAGTAAAATCTATATAATTTTTGGCATTAATTTTATGCATCAGTCTTATTCCTAGTTTCCTCCACCCTTTTCTGTCTTTGTTTTCCTTTTGCTGTAATTTTCTTATGTTTTATCTTTAATTTAATTGTATCTTACTATATTTTATAGGTTGCTGTAAGCCCCCTTAAATTTTTTCTTGAACAAGAGTGGCTGTAAATAAATGAAATGTAATTCCACTATTCCATTCAGCGCTGAGTCTTTAGTATAGGCAATAAACCATTCCTGCCCCCTGTAGCTTCTGAATAATGTGTAGTGCCAGTATCACTGCTGTGAGTGGGGCCAGCCTCTCTTTGGAAGCACAAGTCTTATCAGTAGAGAGAAAGACACGGGGCACCAAAACCTCTTCCACCCCTGTGTCCATCTCACGTCCATTTTTTAAATCTGGGAGAATGCCAAGACGAAAAACAGTGTGCCGGCAAAGCCTTGGAGGAAGAAGACTCTTTACAAGACATGGATATGAGTCAAAATGTAATTAAAATGAATAGAGCCACGCATCTCTTGCGTCAGTCACATGGGAGAATGCATAGGACATCGAAGGGACTTTCACCACAGCCAGTCACCACCTTATAATGCGCCCAGTCCGGGCAGGGCTTCCAGCCGCGGAATGTCCCTCCCTTTCCTTGTCACGTGGTGTGGGAAGCACGCAGAGACCACCCCTCTGGCTCCTGTGAAAAAGGAAGGTGGTAATAGGAAGGAAAAGGGGAGAAATAGAGAAACTAAGGAATCAAAACCTGGCTGTTCCGGAGATTTCAGAGCAAGCAAGAGCTAATAAAAGCGAATCAATCAGAAAAGCGAGGGGAAAGAGTGAAAAGGAAGGAGAGCAACACCAAACAAAATGTTCTTTCTTTGCCAACAGCACCTCCGTGGAATTGAAAAGATTCCAGTCTGCCCAAGGCCTTGAGAACCCAGCCTCAAAGCTGCGGAAGACGAGAACATCCACAAATATCCCCCTTGTACGCCACGTTTTAATAGGAAGCACCACCCCATACTCTCCCAAGGCATTGCCCCGAGTCTCAGGGCGGAGGCGTCCTGCGGCGCGTTGGCCCCTTCTCCCCATGCTCAGCACTCGCCTCGCATATAAGCACTCATTGCAGTTGACCCTGCCCCACAGAGCCTGAAACATTGCCAGCCTTTCGCTTTCCACACTCCCGCGTGCACAGCAGTTTCTACATGATGCAAGCGAGTGTTCATGTTTACCCTTGCAGCTGGCGGTGGGTGAGATGAGGAAGTTTAGCCGTCGATGATGAACCATTTGTATTCAGACATAGTAATGTGTGAGAGGAGCCTTGCTTTGTTGTCTGAGCTTTTATTTCTGCCCTAAATCAACTGTGCACAGGATAGGTTATAGCTATTCCTGATGAATATGAAGTCACTGCAGTGAGAGGCTGAACCTGCAATGCTCAAAATAAGAATCTGCCGCGTACTCTTCTTACGAATCTCTTTCTGAAGAAAACCAACCTTCCTTCATTAGCTGAGCACATTTCTAAAGAAGAGGAAATGGAAGTCCTGATAAACATCATTAAGTCCCAAAAAAGATTAGCATAAACAGGATGCCAAGAGGGAGATTTAATATTATTCAGATGGAATTTGAATTCTAATGCACCACTCATGCTCAGCCTCTCCTCCTAATAGAGCAGTAAGTTTTAAAAGCCTAATCATGCTGGGAAGACCTGGTACTCAGTACAAGTGTCCCTGGCCCCACTGCCTGTTTGTCACTTTGCCTGTTGCCTGCCTCAGATAAAGTAAGCAGTGCTCTGGGGCTATCCAGTGAAATCACCCTTGAGTCCTCACTTTTTTTTTTTTCTTTTTTGAGATAGAGTCTTGCTCTGGCACCCAGGCTGGAGTGCAGTAGCACGATCTCAGCTCACTGCAACTCCACCTCCCGAGTTCAAGTGATTCTCCTGCCTCAGCCTCCCTAGTAGCTGGGATTTACAGGCACGCACCGCCATACCCAACTAATTTTTGTATTTTTAATAGAGATAGGGTTTCACCATATTGGCCAGGCTGGTCTTGAACTCCTGACCTCAGGTGATCCACCCGCCTAGGCCCCCACTAAGTGCTGGGATTACAGGTGTGAGCTACCGTGCCCAGCTGAGTCCTTGCTTTTTCATAGCTAGGTCTTTAGGTGAAAGACAAAAGAGAGAGGACAGGAAAACTAGACCAAGGGGACACTCATCACTCCCCTTTTATCTTCAAAAGGAGCAAGAGATCACATACAGGAGAGATGCTTATACAATGAACTCTGCATTGCTGATGGCCACTCTCCCCTTTCTCAAGAGGGTGGCTGGGCTGAGCTTTAACAGTAGATGACAGCAGGACCTGTTATGCCATTTGTGGGACCAGTGAAAAGAGAAAATGTGGGATCGCTTGTTCATAAATCATTGAGAATTTCAAAACCAAGACAGCAGAGCGTTAAACTAAGTGTGTGAGACTCTGTGTGACAGCCCAGGCTGCCTGCCTATGGGTGACAGACACAAAAGTGAAGGAAAAACATTATGCCCTCCTGGGATCTTTCTCATAACGAAGCCGAGGGAGCTGGGGCTGTTGCCTGCCCATCCACTGTGGTCAGAAGGATGAGCAACAGGGAAGGTATGGTGGCTCACACTTATAATCCCAACATTTTGGGAGGCTGAGGCGGGCAGATCACCTGAGGTCAGGTGTTTGAGACAAGCCTGGCCAACATGGTGAAACACCATCTCTGCTAAAAAATACAAAAAGTAGGCCAGACGTGGCGGCTCACACCTGTAATCATCCCAGTACTTTGGGAGGCCGAGGCGGGTAAATCACCTGAGGTCAAGAGTTCTAGACCAGCCTGGCCAACATGGTAAAACTCTGTCTCTACTAAAAATACAAAAATTAGCCAGGCGTGGTGGTGGGTGCCTATAATCCCAGCTACTCAGGGGACTAGGCAGGAGAATTGCTTGAACCTGGGAAGCAGAGGTTGCAGTAAGCTGAGATCACGCCATTGCACTGCAGCCTGGGGGACAAGAGCGAGACTTCATCTCAAAAAAAAAAAAAAAAAAAGCTGGGTATGGTGCACACCTATAATCCTAGCTACTTGGGAGGCTGTGGCAGGAGAATCACTTGAACCCAGGAGATGGAGATTGTGGTGAGCTGAGATCATGCCACTGCACTCCAGCCCTGGTAGACAGAGTGAGACTCTGTCTCAAAAAAAAAAAAAAAAAAAAAAGAATTTCTTTGGTTCTCCATTTTTTATGGGAAAACTATCTGTTATGAAAAATTCAGATCAAATCCTTGCTTTGGATTTTTTTTTTTTTTTTTTTTTTTTGAGATGGAGTCTGGCTCTGTTGCCAGGCTGGAGTGCAGTGGCGCAATCTCAGCTCACTGCAACCTCTGCCTCCCAGGTTCACAGGAGATTCTCCCACCTCAGCCTCCCGAGTAGCTGGGATTACAGGCACCCACCACCACACCCAGCTAATGTTTATATTTTTAGTGGAGATGGGGTTTCACCATGTTGGCCAGGCTGGTCTCAAACTCCTGACCTCAGACAATCCAACCACCTCGGCCTCCCAAAGTGCTGGGATTACAGGCGTGAGCCACCGTGCTCGGCCAAAACTTTCTGAAGAAGAAATGATTACTGGAAACCACTCATTGCCGTCACTGTGTTTTTCTGTGAGGATGGAGGGGGAAGCTGTTCCTCTGGTTTCAGGATCTCTCTATGCCTTAGAAAGACCATCTTCTACTCACTGTGCCCAGTGGCTTTGCACAGCGACCACTAGAAGCCCCATCCCAAAATGGCTTAAATGACAGGAAATTCATGTTCTCACAAAACACAAATGAAAAGTCAGGAAATAGGCCAGGCATGGTGGCTCACACCTGTAATGCCAGCACTTTGGGAGGCCGAGGTGGGTGAATCACTTGAGGTCAGGAGTTCAAGACCAGCCTGGCCAACGTGGTGAAACCCTGTCTCTACTAAAAAATACAAAAATTAGCTGGGTGTGATGGCGGGCACCCGTAATCCCAGCTACTTAGCAGGCTGAGGCATGAGAATCACTTAAATGTGCCACCGCACTCCAGCCTGGATATCAGAGCCCGACTCCATCTCAAAAAAAAAAAAAAAAAAGTCAGGAAATAGAACAGTTCCGGGGTTAGCTCAATCATCAGTTTATCATCAGTTCATCATTAGCTTTGAAGAGAGATTCTTTCCATCTTTCCCTTTTGCCATCTTCAGCTACTGCAACTGGAATCTGATTTGAGACCACCTTTTCTTTATTAGGTTTCCGAAAGAAAATTTTCCTGCTGTACTTCCAACAAAAATCCACAGAAACCAAAATATATACATATGTCTGTATCTCCCATGTGCCCTAGAAGACAAGGGCAGGGCAGGAAGGTTATTGTCAGAATTTGAGGCAGCACAAATAAATCCCTGACAACCCTCTGGACATCCTAAGATCTCAGTCAGAAGAAGCAGTTCAGAGCCCACAGCTGGAGAGCTCCAGACATGTCTAAAATAATTAAAATAACAATATTTGCTGAAACGAGAAAGAAACTTGGAAACCGAACAATACAAAGATAGCATCTCTGGGATGTGTGTGTGCACGCACAAGAGCGTGTGCCCAGAAACAGCCCGCAAGACATGGTGGACAAAAGAAGAACGTGCCCGACAGTTTAAACAGAAACACTGTCTGCTTTCTTCTTTTTATAGATCCTGATCAATATTTCTCTGCTGTTAAAAAATAGGAATTCTTCTCAAATGGAATAATACCTGCTATATGAGGATAAATATTTGTGAGTCACACTGAAGTATTTACCTTCAGGGCATCTCGATTCTGAGAACTCTCATGCAGCACAGCCAGCCCTGTGGTGTGCAGAGTCCTGGGCCTCCTTCCAAAATCAGAAAAGCAGAAGAAGTAAACAAGTCGGAGATGGCTCTCACCCCAATAATCACTCACCTGACATCTTGAATTTTTTTCTCTTTTGACAGTACATGCTTTCTTTCCATGCCCTTTGATGAAATTTGGAGTCATTGCCAGTTGAAGGAAGATAAATATTTCTAGATTCTTTGTGGCGAGTCATCTAAGTATGGCAAAATTGGGCATTTTCTAGACATTCCAAACTGTAAGAATAAAAAGGAAAGTAATTCATATTTTAAGTGATGATATTATCAGGCTGAATATCCTGATGTGTGGCATTAGAGCAATAAGCCTTGGAATGCAAAGAAATATTACTAAGAATTCTGTTTTTATGGCCACAAAAAGTAGCAGTGTATAATTTCCCCTGTGATCCATTCAGCTGACATATACAAAAACCTGAGTATGCTCTAATGGCTTGGAATCCTTCCCTTGCTGTTACCACAGTTTTAAAAAAATAAGGGCTCCTCTCCATTTGTTGCAGCAATCAGGAAAGCCTTTGTCAGATACCCAAACGTGGGTGGAGGCCGGCCTGGCACACAGAGTGATCAGTAAGATGGCCTATATTAGACATTCCTGCAGGTATAGGGAGGCAGATCAGTGACTGACACTAGTGTCCACTGTCTACCTGACCAGCAACTCAGGAAGGTTCTACCTTGCTTTGCAGAAGTGGGCCAACCCTTGAGCCACTGGGGAATGAGAGCTGTGGAAATTGAGGGTTGAAGCGAATCAACTCCCTATAGGCATTTAAAAAATAGCAGACATGTTCTTTCCCTATAAGCCAGGGCACGCAGAAAAGTTCAGGTCTTTTTTGGATGGAGGCTAAGTCCAGCACAGGAAGTTCCTCTAAAGGGGCTAGAGCTTAACCTGCCCAACCATTGCAGGGTCTTCATTCTTGCCGGGCTCTGCTCTGCCTCAGTCATTCTCATTAGGGCCACTCTGTCCTTGATGCCTTAATGTTCCATTTATTTATCAAGTAAGGGAGGAGTCTGGGCTCTAAGATGAAAAAGGCATGATATGACATTATCTTGAGGTTTGAACAAAAAGCCATGCAGGAATCATTCTCACTAGAGCCATAGCTTATAGCATAAAAACAAACAGGTAGAAAAGTAATGCCAAGAATTCCAAAGAAGAAAAAGTAAATAAATCCCTTAAATCAAAATATGTACTGATATTATTCTGTTTCACAAACATATTCCCCATAAAACTCTCCCCTGCAGGAGCACTGGATATGACTGTTTATCTGGGATTCTTTCATCCACCACCCACATAGTTTTCACCAAACCTCCCATTGACCAAACTTCCTCAAAACCCCCGTGGCAATGTAAACCCTAGAGGGCAGGGAATTTTATCTGCTGTGCTCACTAATGACACCTAGGAACTGTAAGCATGCCAGATTCACAGTGGTTACTTAATCACTACTTGTTGAATAAATGAATAAAATAATAACAACATCTGCAGTGTGATAAGATGTGATAGGTCACAAAGCACATGCACATCTATTTCCTCACTTACTCTCCACAGTAATCCTGTGCAGTGGGGTTTTATTCTCATCTTCATGTTATAGGCGAGGAAGACAGTGTTCAGCTACTGCCTAAAGTAGCTATACTAACAGTTCAGCATGTAGTCATTGGGAGGCAATTCCAGCTCATCCAGTTCCCATCCCATGCTTCCTCCTCCTCCTCACAACCAAGTGTGGCCTGGCTGACACACCCCTATGGCTTCGTTTCAGGTGGGTCTTTTTCGCAAGTCAGGAGTGAAGTCTCGAATCCATGCCCTACGCCAAATGAATGAGAACTTCCCTGAGAACGTCAACTATGAAGACCAGTCTGCTTATGACGTGGCGGATATGGTGAAACAGTTCTTCCGGGACCTCCCTGAGCCCCTTTTCACCAACAAGCTCAGCGAGACCTTCCTCCACATCTATCAGTGTAAGTGGAAATAATGAGATTGGTGTTCTCGTGGGCATCCTTCCACTGTAACGAAAATAATTAATTATACGAATAACACATCAATCCATAAAGATGAATGTAATCCTATTCTCCTCTACAGAAGTAACTTTTGCTCAAAGTTTGATATGGAAATTTTTTTATGCATTTGAAAATATCTTTTTGACATCAAAATATTCCTTCGCAAAAGAGTTTTGTGTACGATCTAAAACAAATTTCCAATACATTTACAAAAATTTAAAATGAAAAGGGACACAATAGAAGTTGTTTTATATATACATATTTATTACAACTTCTTTAATTTTTTAAAAAAGTAAGCATTTCCGGGCCGGGCGCGGTGGCTCAAGCCTGTAATCCCAGCACTTTGGGAGGCCGAGACGGGCAGATCACGAGGTCAGGAGATCGAGGCCATCCTGGCGAACACGGTGAAACCCCGTCTCTACTAAAAAAAAAATTCAAAAAAACTAGCCGGGCGCAGTGGCGGGCGCCTGTAGTCCCAGCTACTCGGGAGGCTGAGGCAGGAGAATGGCGTAAACCTGGGAGGCGGTGCTTGCAGTGAGCCGAGATCCAGCCACTGCACTCCAGCCTGGGTGACAGAGCAAGACTCCATCTCAAAAAAAAAAAAAAAAAAAGTAAGCATTTCTTTGGGATATAGGAAAATCAAAGTGACATGAATTAAAATGACAGGAAATAAAAACAAATGTATTTTAGTACAATGCATCTTCATTGGTGAAAAGTAAGCAAACTTTTCATTAAGCTTAAATGAACTTATTTGTATTTTCACTTGGATTTTTTTTAATGATGTTAAGTTGTCAGCAAAGCCTGTATAATTAAAATAATCCCTGAAAATAACAATTGTTGATTAAGAAGCATATCCTACTATAAGTAGTTGCAATAGGGTTATTAGAAATAAACACGTGGGCTGGGCATGGTGGCTCACACCTGTAATCCCAGCACTTTGGGAGGCCGAGGTGGTTGGATTGTCTGAGGTCAGGAGTTCAAGACCAGCCTGGCCAACATGGTGAAACCACATCTCTACTAAAAGATACAAAAATTAGCTAGGCATGGTGGCCAGTGCCTGAAATCCCAGCTATTTGGGAGGCTGAGGCAGGAGAATTGCTTGAACTCAGGAGGAGGAGGTTGCAGTGAGTGGAGATCGGGCCACTGTACTCCAGCCTGGGTGACAGAGCAAAACTCTGAGGAAAAAAAAAAAGAAGGAAATTAAACACGTGACTCTTTGCTAGATATGACAATGTTAACATTATGAATTATTTTGATGGTCCAGATCCCAATTTATGGGGGAAAAAAAGCCATTTGGCCCATGGGCTTTGAGCTTTGAGTTTTCAGCAAAATGTGCCTGAAATGGACCTTGACATGGACTTGATCCAATCTGAGGAATATCCGTGCTATAGAGAATTCTGTATAAAATGTGTTTAAGAAGTCCATGATACTGCAAACTCAGGAAGGATTATCATCAGAACCACTTGTGAAAACAGATTAAGATGGCAACCCAGTAAGTAAACATTAGTTTTTCAAAAGTAAGTAGGGTAAGTTAAATTAATGATACAAGCTGCTGGAGCCCAGACAGGGAGTTCTTGATGTTGTTGCTGTGAGAGGTTGAACTGCATTTTTCAATTAAGCCTCCCTTATGGTCTGGAAGTATCAGATACGAGTCTTTACATCTAATCAGTTCTTGGGTTAAAGCTGACACTAGTCTAAGGCTAAAGCCACATTACTTGAAAGAAATAAATGTCTTCGGCCCTTTCTGAGTCACAAGCAAGAAGCCAGATCAAAGCAGGCTTTATTTTAGCGAAGCAAACATTTACAGAGTGTGGCTTCTGTCCCGGGCACCGTGCTGAGCATGGCAGAGCATATGGATGGATGAGACTCACTCTCTGATCTTAAGGATCTTACAATAAGGCAGATGAGGCATGAACATGAATAACTCCAACACTACAAAGTTGGAGAAGTTCCATAGAAAGGTTACAGAAAAGTCCAAGGAGAGAGAGATGAAGAATGAGGGCTTCACGGAGGAAGTCACAACTAAAGGCTGAGATATGTGAGGAACACGTTTCGGGTACCTGCTCTGCAGATAGCATAAACTGATGTCAGGAGAGCCCAGGGTATTCATCTGGCTTGCATGTATGGCAAACGTACAGAGTGACACCAAATGACACTGAAAACAACACTGGGGCCATAAAGGAAGGATATTGAACATTAGGGCAGGGAGTGTATGCTTGATTCATTAAGCATTGGGGAACCGTCAGGTGTTGTTGAGGGATTTATTTTCTAGACATTCCAAACTTTAAGAATAAAAAAGAGTGTAATTCATATTACTTTACACTTACAATGTTCTCAGCTGTAAAGACGGAACCAAATATCCAACAAACAGTCGTTTAAACAGTAAGTACATTTTATTATCTCCCATAATTCCAGAGTTGGATATCCCACAGCTCAGTGATGCCAGGGCTAAAGTCAGCCTCTCTTGACTTTCCCTTTAAGGTCACAGTATAATTGTCACAACTTATAATTATCACGTCTTCACAAAATCACATTCCAAGGCAAGAAGAGAGTGACTGCACTTCTCCTTGGCCATGTATCTCTTTTTATCAAGGACATACATCTTACAGAAGCTCTTAGCATTTCTCTTGGTCCCCTCAGGCAGAAGTGGTTTACTTCTTAAACCAAACACTGAAAAGAAGACCTGGGTTACCAGTTTTGGTTTAGGGCAGGTTTGGGTCTGAAGGAGGGACCCATTTCCCTGAGTATATTGCAGCTCACACCTGAGCAGAATATGTGCTTTCTTAATGAGGAAGAAGGGAAGAATGGGTATTGAGTTGAGTCAGTGGCCAGCCTGGTATCTGCCACAGGGAGAAAGTCCATCAGCACCATGTCATTGACCCAGGAATCTGGAAGTGATGTACAAGAGGCACTGAACTGGACAAGCATGGAGGCTCAGGGAGTCAGCATACTAATCAAGGTTCTGAATTACCTGCAGGGACTTCCAGCAGTGAGACTGAAGAGAAGACATTCCATGCATAGACCCTAAAGTCAAAGTGTCCAAACTGCTACTGTGTCAGAGAGGAATGGTTCCTCCTCCAGTCCTCCAGAGAAGTTCTGTTTTCAGCTATGCCACTTCTTGGGCTTTTGTCAAATGATGACTGACATTGGAGTGTTCGATGGGTAATGAAAATATTTGAGTCCTACCCATCTGGAGGAGGGAGAAGGATGGAGGAGTCAAAGACAACCATCAGGCTTTAAGGCCTCATGATTGAAAGAATGTGGAAATTGGACAGCAGAAGGATTCAGAATCCACAGGATTCTGAATTTGACGTGCCAGGATCTCCCATATGATTGCAAATTATCCACACTTAAAAATTCAAACCTAGAATCATCCCCTTAGAACCAGGAAAGGGGCAGGACCCTCAGCAGCGTGGTATGTAACAGAAAGCTAAAAGAGCATAGGATCTAAAACAAATGCTGAATTTAGGTATTTCAAGTATTTTTAGTAAATAATAATAATAATAATAGACAGGAAGTATTTTCGGAGGGATAAAAGAACAAGTGAATAGGAAGGAAACTGAAACAGCATATAGAGATGTCAGGCGACTCTTCAAAAATGAAGGCTGGGAAATCAACGTTTGCATGGAAAAGAAGCTTAGTAATCTAAAGTTAAACAATATATACACACTGGACACCTTACCTAGAGCAGCATATTTAAAACAATTCAGCAGCTCAAGCAGAATTTGTAACACCTTTCACAAGCTTGAGATCATTAGTACCATCTGTTTCTGCTCCACCCCAAGCGACAGTAAGAAAATGGGTTTGCTATAATTTTAACAAAAGGGCTCTTCTCTGTGCACCCCAGGTAGATCTTGTGCCAGTACACAATGGACATGCTGGGAGGAGTGGGGACAGGTTTCAGACCGCTGAAGGCATGCTCAGGCTTTTCCAGGAACTTGGATTTGCTAATCAGGGCCAGAGTGTGGTCAGCCCTGGAATGTGACATCACGCCTCTGGCATGGGAATGCAGGCAAATCCAGCATCCATAGCCCCCTAGGACCACAGAGCCTGGGGCCAGCCAGGAACCCCAGAGAAGGTCACACCTCAGCCCTTCTAGAACAGCCAGCTCCGAGTTTGTTTTTATCATGCGCTCCTGCCAGTAGCAAATATCTGAATGTGTATTTATGTTTAGTAATATAAATACACTAGATATACCATAATGTACTATGCACATTATAAAGCACCCCCGATCAGTATTTTTAATGGGTAAGAGAAAAGATAAACACACGTGGGAGTGCTGATGATTTCTTCTCACACCTCAAGAGACTGTTAGGAGCACACCTCCCCACCCCTTGAGAGTGCAGACACCCTAGTGTGGAGGCCCCTATACCAGAACATGGCATTTTAAGAAAGACAACAGTGTCGACAGAAGCAAGCTCATGACAATGTCTTTCCCAGTGAGAAGACTAAACTGATCACTAAATAAACACAGCCACGGGTGGGAGCAGCAAAAGGCAGCACCTATCACTCATTTGGTGTGGTTTTCCACTTAGATCACCTCATATTGTTGGAACCAATTCCCTGGTAAGCCTGCATAACCAGCAACCACCACCATGAGGACCACCCTCAAGGGTGATGGGACTGAGAAGGGCCAGACATCCCCCATCACTTTAGGCAGCCTGGTTTTTCTTCTCCAAGCACAGCCTCAATTTCCATAAACCCCAAGACTGTGGAACAGGTGAGGCTGGGTCTCCACATGAAGTCAATAGCAGGCATCCTGCAAAGCAAGCCCTGGGAGATTTGTAGAAAAAAGGAGGATTGTCAGGCTTCCCTTCCAGAAGCTGGCCCTCTAGGAATGAGGTCAGAGGTCCCAGCAGCTCAACACCACTCCCGGTGAATTGTGCGGCACTGGCATCATGGCCCGGCTGGCAGAGGTGGAGTAAGGCAAGGCAAGGCTACTGTTCCCTAACCCAGTGGTTTTCAATCAATGTCCCACGGAGCCCTGGGCATCCTGAAAGGGGCTTCCCAAACTGTTTGTTAGGGAGGATGGGCAAGAGGGATGCCAGGTTGACAGAGTCCTAATCACCAACTTCACCCAGAAGCCTTCTGAAAGCAGGTGAGTGGGTTGATTGTTCAGAATACAGAAAGCCAGGATGGTGGTGCCCGTTTCTAAACCCTGCTTGGCCATTGAGACTGCGGGATCCAGAGTTCAGTTGCAAGAGTTGGGACTCAGCTCTACCTCCCATGAGCTGCAAGGCCTCAGCAATTACTGACTTCTTTGTGCCTTTCCTGCTGTTTTGGTTGTTGTTGGTGATGACTCTGGGTGCATGTTTGCACCAGGAAGGTGGAGCTTACACAATGCCTCCCAGCTGGCTCTTTCTGTGTCTGCTCCTCCAATGACCTGGCATCCACTTTTCCTCAGATGTCTCCAAAGAACAGCGGCTGCAGGCTGTGCAGGCTGCCATCCTGCTACTGGCCGATGAGAACAGGGAGGTCCTGCAGACGCTCTTGTGTTTCCTGAATGACGTCGTCAACTTGGTGGAAGAGAATCAGATGACGCCCATGAACCTGGCAGTGTGTCTGGCCCCCTCCCTCTTTCATCTTAATTTACTGAAGAAAGAAAGCTCTCCACGGTGGGTTTTTTTCTCAGTAACAACAGTAATCCCAAAGCAGGTATTCCCACATTTTGTAAGACTGGATGGATGGATGGATGGATGGATAAATGGATAGATATGAATGGATATATTGATAGAGAGACAGATTATAGATAGGTAGGTAGATAGATTGACGATAGATTGATTGATAGATGGTACATAGATAATAGATGACAGCTATATAGGTAGATGATAAATAAATGATAGATGATAAAGAGAGGATTGATAGGTACATAATAGAGAGAGATAGATAATAGATTATAGATAGATAAAACATGTCTCCATGCTACATTTCAACTTCAGGATTTGTCAACACTCTTTTCATAATCAGAAAATCTTGTGAGGCACCCTAATTCACGGGGCTCAGATTCATAGAATTATTGAGCTAGCATTGAAGAATGCCAGTTGTGATCCAGAAAGCTTGAGTTTTGTGTTGTCTGTGTGAGTGAGGAGAAAAATAAACACAAAGTAGTATTTTACAATCTTTAGAAGGCTATATTTAAGACCAAAGCACAGGAGCTTGCAGTTAAGGGGCTTCAAAGTTTGGAAAAATAGATTAATTTCATCCCCCACTGTTCTTCCTGCCCTTTTAGTTTTCCAAGATTTTTCCTTGTGAACTGTCAGACTGTTAGCCTGATTCAGAATATCTAAGATATGTGATCATTGTTTTTATTTGGAAACACAAAAGCCTGGGATCTGGATAGCATCTGGGTATAAACAGAAAACAAAAGGGATGAGTTTGGTATTGTGACAAGCTATTTGGTGTGGGATCTGCTTAGCACACTCACATTCAATTACAGAGTCATACAGAAGAAATATGCCACCGGGAAGCCAGATCAAAAGGACCTCAACGAGAATCTGGCAGCAGCTCAGGGGCTCGCACACATGATCATGGAATGCGACAGACTTTTTGAGGTGAGCAAAAGGCTCAAACCTCCGCCTCCCCAGTCGCTTTTGGAACTAGATAAGACACTTGGGATTGTTGCTACATTTATGGTTTCTATCTGTTTGTTCCTGATTTTATAATGACATTAGTATATGCTATAGCTCTGGTGTTTGCTTCCAAGAAAGCTGAGGAGCTAGCTATACAATTGAGGCTTTGATCAAGAACTCATACCCATGGTATGAAGACCTGATGGTTTTCATGCAAACAGTTGCATCACCTGCCATTGTCAGGTCCAAGGCCAGTCAGCCAATTATGTTCTATTTGATTTTACCTTGGGACTTGATTAGGTTAAACATCTGTGTGAGTGTGTGTGTAATACTGAGGGATCTTTGTTGCTAAGAACCAATGACAGCTTATGAATACAGCCACAGATATGTAAAAGAAGTAAGTGAACCAGACTTGTGGCATACTTTTGCGATAGAATTGGCATTTGTCAATGGGAAAAGTGTGCTAAAAAAGTAAAGCTGTTCCCAAGTCCTGTTTGATGTTTCCCTTCACAAGTCTATCTGTTTTAAGTCTTATTCACGGTGGGTAAAGTTGTCTGAGCCCACATTTTGCCAAACTGAATAAAAAGACATTAAAGGTAAAATAAAAGGGAAATGGAAAGAATAAAGGGGAAGTCATTGCAGTGTTTTAAATAATAAATACAGCCTCAGAAACATATTTGTATTTCCTGACTTTAGGAAGGCCCCTCCCGTCCTTGGCAGTGATCTTAGAAAAACATCTCCGGCCGTGTGGCCCTCGGCCCGTGGCTCAGAGCCGGGTTGTGGGTGAAATGGCTTTGCTTTCTGAGTCTCAGCATTTCTTTGGCTCAGTGTGTTGCCCTTTCGTGCATCCGTTGGTCTAGGTTCCACACGAGTTGGTGGCCCAGTCTCGTAACTCGTATGTGGAGGCTGAGATCCACGTGCCAACCCTGGAAGAATTGGGGACGCAGCTGGAGGAGAGCGGGGCAACTTTCCACAGTTACCTGAATCATCTCATCCAGGGCCTCCAGAAAGAAGCCAAGGAGAAGTTCAAGGGATGGGTCACGTGCTCCAGCACAGACAATACAGATCTTGCTTTCAGAAAGGTAATCTCAGAGGATGGAAAAAGATCAGCCCCAGAAAGCCACAGCTAACAATCAGACGTTTGGTTTTGCATTGAAAACAGCTGCTGTGTCCACAGGGCTGGGCACACACATGGACCGTTAAGGCACGTGAACCATTCAAAGACTCAGTCCAGAGATCTGTTGCGTATAATCAGAGAGTAAACCATGGAGCCAGACAGCTGGATCCCGGTCCTGGCTCTACCCCTTAGCTTGTCATGTTGGGCACGTCACACACCTCTCTGTGCCTCAGCTTTCCCATCTGTAAAATGGACATTGTAAGAGTACCACTGTCAGAGGAAGGCTGATTTAAAAACCAAATGGCTTAGAATAGTGCCTGGCACACAGTAACCACCGGGCGTGTTGGTGATTATTATTTTTATCATCATTATTCTTTTAAGCTTAAGGACTAAAACGTTAAACCTGAGGTATGTAGCATCACTCTCAATTTACATAATCAGTGATGGTTTTTGAACTCCCAGCAACGTATGACAGAAAAACTAAAAGCCCAAACAAAAAATGTTGGACCCATTTCCCAAACAGCCTCTTCAGCTTCTGACGTTGTCTTTCCCAAGGTGGGCGACGGGAACCCGCTGAAGCTGTGGAAGGCTTCTGTGGAGGTGGAAGCGCCCCCTTCGGTGGTCCTGAACCGCGTGCTGAGAGAGCGCCACCTGTGGGACGAGGACTTTGTGCAGTGGAAGGTTGTGGAGACTCTAGACAGGCAAACAGAGATCTACCAGTACGTGCTGAACAGCATGGCCCCCCATCCTTCCAGAGACTTCGTGGTTCTCAGGTGAGCCTGACTCTAGAGTTTATGATGTTCTGTTCCAAAGGCAGGACACGAGCTGTAGATGTGAGCACTTCCGGGTATCTCCCACCAAAGTCCAGCCTCCATTGGGAAAACTAAGCTGGCTCTTGTTTCCCTCAGTGACATCTGAGTTTTCTGTGTTAATGCCTGACTTCCTGTGTCTGTTCACCCAGCCTACAGCTCTGCCTGGGCTCTCTGATTGCCCCTCTCCTTGTGGAGCACACAGTTTATTAGGCCATAAATATTATTCATTTCCTCAGAGCAGACGGCCCAGAAAAGCTGCTGTTTGTCCAGTTGCACTTTCTGCCAAATTATGCAAATGGATCTGACTGGCTTTTCTTCTGATTTTGTTTTTCTCCCCTGGGAAAGTGTGTGTAACTCTCAAGGCTGGGGTAGGCATGACTTCAGAGCTCATCTGGATAACTTCAGATGCTCATAGCTAGTTACCAGGCTCAGAAACCTTGGCACTGCCCTGGAGGTCCAGAAAAGTCTTGCGGATTTGGTGTCTGCCAAGGAAATATTGCTTCTGATTGAGGTAAGGGTTGAGTTCCAGACCCCTGCTCTCGGAGTTTGGAAGGGGATGCTCAACCAATCATAGAAAGTTTGCACAGTAGAGATGCAGCTTTGCATCAGCCAGAACAGAAATTGAGGGTACTAAAGAACCCGAGTAAAAGGTAATTAGATCAATATATCCTTTTTTATTGAAAATCTTGGCAAACTCTGTCTCATGTCACACATCAGCAATGTAAAAAGAACCTATTGTGAAACTCCCAAATGTATATTTAAAACACTTTATGAAACCAGTTTTGATGGCAAACTAAAGGTTACTTTTCACATGAGCTCTTTATGACTTTGGAATTGGCCCTTGGAACCTTGACTTTTAAAGGTCAGTTTTCCCCAAATATATGTATTTATCTCTGCTTCCTTGGGATCCTGGTGGAGAATGCTGGCAGTTTATAAGGGTGGCATATTACCAAAGTTATTAGGACATGAGTCATCTGGTGGAATTAAACTTCATGCTTTCACTCCACAAGTGGAAAGCTGAATAGCTGTTTCAGGATGGCTGCCATAGGAATGGGGCCATGCCATAGCGTGCCTCCTCCCTCCCTCCAGAGGAGGCTGAGGGCCTGAGTCTGTGTGTGGAACCTCCCTCCTTCCATCCATCCAGCAACCGCACCAGCCTGCTATTTATCAGTGCTTTGTTCCATCACGACCACGTGCCAGGCACTGATAGGCTCTGGGTATGCCAAGTGAAGGCAGGAGACCACTCTCCTGCTCTCTCGGGGTTTGTATTTCACTGGGGAAAGGCCATAAAAACTAAGAAAGGGAGATGGGCTTACTTATCCTGGCAGGTATGAGATAGGGAGATAGTAAGGGATGGAATTTTCATGAGAATGGTCAGGGCGGGGTCTCGCTGCACTGATTTTTATCCAAGACTTGAAGAAGTGGAGTGGACCGTGAGGCCCTGAAGGAGAAGAGATGCAGTCCTCCACGGGCTAGCAGTGAACCAGATCTGGTTCCTAACAACAGGAATTCCTTATGTGTAGGATACAAGGAGGTGGAAAGTGACAAGTGTGGTGAGGAGGCACAGGGCTGAGATGCCTCCTGTCTTCAGAGCATCTACCAGTCTAGTCTAGCACGTATGAGGCTGATCACCTTTCAGGATTGCCGCATTTGTCTCTCATGTCACACCCATTGCCAGCTCCTTGGGAGCTTCCGCTGAGAGATGCTGGAGATTCTCCCATTTATTCTGACAAACCTCGACAACTTTCAGTCGTCACGATTTATCACATCGTCGTTCATGAAAAGAGTAGTCACAGCATGGAAGTCGCTGAGCATTTGTGTGGGGCTTGGTTATTCCCAAGCTCTTGTCAAGCACATATCACCATTTCTCTTCCTGGTGTAGGAGGACAGGGTGAAATCATGGAGGAGATAGCTTAGTAAGGGAATAGAATTTGTGGAGTAAACCATGGGAATTCTAATAAAACGATCTATTATTATAGATCTCTGGGGTAGAAAGGTAAGTTAGAGGTTGTTACACAGATGATCGCATAGCTCCTGACTCCCATTCACAACCCTTTTTCAAGGGGCAGCCACCTCTGCTTGAATAGCTCCAGGAACAGGGAACTCACTGCCTCCCAGGGCAGCCCATTTCATTTCTGAACAGTGCACATTGTTAGACAGTGCTTCTCTCCTGCACAGAAATGTGCCTTTCTATCTCTGCCTTCTGGAGTCAAATCAACCATATTCACTTCTTCTCCCACTCAAGAGCCACTCAAGTATATGAAGACAATAAGTAGGCCCACATATGTTTCCTTTCCTTCAAGCTAAGCGTACCAGTTCACTTCTCCTTGAGCATCCCCTCCTCCAGGAAGCCTTCTCCATGTTCCTCCCGCCGCCCCCTCCGTGTGATCCCAGAGCCCTCCGTGCATAACCTTATCAGTGCATTCACCTCGGTGCTTTTAGAATTCTGTTTAGAGTGTCAGTTTTTCCTCCTGGACCGTGTCTATCTTTATGTGCTTGGTGTCTTCTCAGAGCCTGGCATATCTAGGTGCTTAATTGATGTCTGCTGAATGAATCGAATGGGTGAGTTCTAATTCCTAAACTGTAAAACCACCTCTTCGAGAATGGGTAGGAGCCTCCACAGCCGAGCAGAGCTGGGAGTTCCAAATGCAGATCTGAAAGCTGCAAGACCGTTTCTGGCCTCAAAGTCCCACACTGAGATCCTTGCTTTGAAATTCTCTGTATAAACTTTACACAAGCTTATGAAAGCCATTAGCTTAATCCAAGTCACTAGCATGGGAATCTGAGCCCAGGTTGTTGGCAGGAAAATATAAACACAAACCTTAGCTCTGTGTTCAGGTTCTTCTTCCTCCCTCCGTCATGACTGATGTGTGGATTGTTTTGCTACAGGACCTGGAAGACTGATTTGCCCAAAGGAATGTGTACCCTGGTGTCCCTCTCTGTGGAGCATGAGGAAGCCCAGCTCCTGGGTGGCGTGCGAGCAGTGGTGATGGACTCTCAGTACTTGATAGAACCGTGTGGCTCTGGCAAGTCGAGACTGACTCACATCTGCAGGACAGACCTGAAGTAAGTGCTGACCCCCTAATGGCAGGCTCAGATCTTGGGAGTCTCAGCTTGTACAGCACATGATGTCACCTTGATTTCTTATTTCACGGTATTTGTTTCCTCATTGCCATTAGCGCGCTTTCCTAGGTGGCTACGTATGCCTCCCCTCTGTCTTTCCCCCTTTCCTGAAATTCTGCAGCTCTTTGCCTTTCTTTATTTTCTGTTTTATGCCCACTTATATTTCTGTCTTTCTCTCATGAAACACACACCAGCAACAGAGCCTGACACATAGTAGATACTCAGTAAATCAGAGTTCCCTTCTCTTGTGTTTCTTTTTGAGACAAGGTCTCGTTGTGTCGCCCAGGCTGGAGTGCAATGGCACCATCAGGGCTCACTGCAACCTCCACCTCCTGGGCTCACATGATCCTCCCTCTTCAGCCTCCCCAGTAGCTGCAACTACAGCTGCCCACCACCACACTCAGCTAATTCTTATGTTTTTGTAGAGACAGGGCCTCGCCATGTTGGCCAGGCTGGTCTCGAACTCCCAACCTCAGGTGATTTGTCCACCTCAGCCTCCCAAAGTGCTGGGACTACAGATATGAGCCACCATGCCCGACCGTGTATTTCTTTTATGTCTGCCCCCTTTTGCTGCTCCCTCTGGTAGTTCTTTGAGAAGAAAATAACTTAAATCCAACCCCTTCAAGGCATTCATAGTGCTAAACCCAGTTCTTGGTCTGGGTAGACAAAACGGAGTTTTCACAGTAAATTCTGGATTTCATCTGAATCTTTTCATTTTACCCTGAGGGGTTGGTATCATTTGAAAGCACCTGATGAGTACTGAAATGAGAGCATGAATACTTAGCAGCCAGGACGTTTTCAAGGCCCCTGATGGCAGAATGAGGTCCTGAGCCCCTTGAAGCAGCAGCCCGAACTGTCTGCAGGTACACTGGTCATCGGGGCCCAAGGGCAGCCCTGTCCACCATGACTAATTGCTGTGATTTGAGAAAAAAAACCTTTCCCACTTCCTTTCTGATTTCTTTCCCCACAGAGGTCACTCCCCAGAATGGTACAGCAAAGGCTTTGGACATCTGTGTGCGGCAGAAGTTGCCAGGATTAGAAACTCTTTCCAGCCCCTCATTGCTGAGGGCCCAGAAACTAAAATCTGAGTTTTCCCCAGTGTGACATCAAACTCAGGGAAGAGGAAACTAAAGTAACGCGTATGGCAGAGAGTGTGCACGTGAGAAAGCGAGAGAAAGAGGAACTGACGGACGTGGTTAATGCCTAAAAATGGAAACGTTAAGAAGTTGGAATGTTGGAGATGCAAGAATTTCCAAGAACTTTCTTAGCCTTCCTGGAGATGGCTACATCCCTACTAATATAATTTTAAAATGAGAACATTTATCTATATTACTTAAAATTAAATGGATTATTCCTTGTGCATTGCCTAATTTGCTATTTAAAGGCTTCTAAGAAGCGTATATACTTAACTGTAAATAAATGTATGTATAGCATATGTACATATGTATGTATATCTCCATCTTTACTGTATATATGTAAAATACCAATTTTATATAGAATTGTGTGTTTTGAAAAGGACGCTGTCTGACTCAGTGAGTCCCTTCCTCACAGAGTTCTTTCCAAGTGGCTCTGGGCCCCATCTCTCCACTGTCCTGTAAGCTGTGCAGAACCTGCTGCTACCACCAAGGTGTGAACATGCCCTGATGCCTAACCAAAGATTAGTTAACCAAAGGAAAATAACGTTAAAGGAGACTTATGTGTCGTTTGGTTTCTGTTATTCAAAAACTGAGAGTGGAGTTCTGGGATAAAGCAGGGAAAGAATAATTACTCCTCCTTAAAGCAAAGTGGAGGGTGAGAAGTCATTACCAAACTTAAGGCTAGATGAGGAGTTGCCACTGGGCCCAGTAAGATGGAATTTCCGTGAGATATGGACCACCGGAGTCAGTGCGAGTGACTGAAACAGAATCGAGACCTCTCACTCCCATGCCCACCACTACAGACCCCAAGTCGAGATGAATATCATAGCCTTTACTTATTCACAGCCAAAGGGAGCCCCTGTGTTGTCTCAAGTTTTTATAAATACATTTCATAATGTTGTTAAATGTCGATCTATTTGACCAGTGGCCTATTTGGTCACAATTAATTGGTGTTTCCTTACTGCACTGAATTCAACTTCAGACACCACACAAAGGGAGATGGTGACCATTCCGTTCAAACTCTGGACCATTACAGCTTCAGGGAATTCATTTTTGCTATGTGTAGGATACTCTTAAAATGGAATTCATTAACCTTTTACAATCTGAAAGACAGGGTTTTTAACTAACATAAGACCAAAACTATGTTCTTTGATTAGTTTTAGAAAATATAGTCGGGTTTATTAATTCTTCTGTGTTTCTTCATTAGCCAGTCCAAGCTACCTATGCATTTGACCCAACCTTATTTATTATTGTACAGACTAAGCAAATTGACTCCCTTTAGCCAACTGCTAATGGATCGAATGTGCTTTTTATTGTAATTCAACAGCAATGGAGAGAAAGATAACTTATTGTGTGTTTGATATCAGGGAGAGAGATTTTCTTTTGTCATTCATAATAGAGATTGATATGATTTAGCAACGGTGTTGGAGAAAAAAAGAAAAGCAAATGAGCGTTTTCAGGTTTTTTGTATTATATGCATTTATATAATGTTTCTGTTATCAGCAATGTGCAATTATTTTATTGAGAGGAATAAAAAAGCTTTCTATGAGTTTGGTATGGTGCAAGGAAAATCATACAGTTTGAATTATGACCTAGAAATTTTTCATTCTCATGTCTACCTAAGAAGGTAGCAGCAAATCCCTAATTTTCCTTTTGAGCAATGCTTTGTGAGCAAAACAAAGTCCCTTCTGCCATAACATCTTTAACCATATATGCCAGATTACTTTGTATGCATCAGCAAGATCGCTAGTGAAGTTTAGTCTAGCTAAACACCGGTCCTGCTCCTGAGATGGGATCCTACGTGTTTGCAAAACATGATAGGCACACGAGAGTGAGTGGCTTTGTATCGCCCAGAGGGGTGCTGGTCCAGATTTCACATGCACATGAATGGCCTGGGAATCTTGTGAAACTGCAGGCTCTGCTCCAGGAAATCTGGGCTGGGCCTGAGATTCTGCGTTTCTAAGGAGTCTCAGGGATGCCTATGCTGCTGGCCTAAAATCACACTCAGAAACGGGGACCTAGAAGATCCGTAAAACAATAAAAACAAATGTGATT
The DNA here is from genome assembly GCF_000951035.1 of Colobus angolensis palliatus. NCBI lineage: Eukaryota > Metazoa > Chordata > Mammalia > Primates > Cercopithecidae > Colobus > Colobus angolensis. Next base: position 846,559 of record NW_012115766.1, read on the forward strand.
GTATTTCTGACTCTCCCTCTCTTCGAATCATCTGACTTTTTTGTTTTTGTGCACATAGTAGTCATTTCACCGCTACATAACAACACGGTGCATCTTTGTTAAAAAAGGAAAAGGGAAAAAAAGGAGAAAAAACGATGCATCAAGCTTGTTTGTCAAATACCACAGTATTGTATTCATTGTTATCTTGCCAATGGAAATAAAGTATGCTATTGCATTTAAATATTATATTTATACCTCATGTATATTTTTACCTCAATTGTTGGTATCAGTCATCAATTGTAAATAAATAATTGCCAAAGCAAATAAATTTATATATATTAAATATTTCCTATTTTCTATAAAATAGATGTTGATTTTCATGCTTCATCTTTAAATGGAAAACTTGCTTCATGAGGGAGATTTCTCCCAAGATAGCCTGCCATGACTTTGACTCCTTGGTACTGTCTGTAGTCAATACTGTCTTCAGATACAAGGAAGTTGTTGTTATTATCAGGCTGGGTGCCTTAATCTGGGTCTAAGGGATTAAAGTGATGAGTGGGGTTTTTTTTTCTTAAATTTAATTGTCCTTAAATCTGGAAGTTATAAAGACACATTCATAGTATTTTTATCAAAGGTTTAGTAAACTCTTTAGCTACATTTTATTTTTGTTAAGTGAACAAGAAATCAAGATTTGATGAAATGACTTACAGCTGCACTACTAGACCATGAAAAGTAGCCACAAACGACTCTGAATCTCTTCCCTTCTACCCTTGAAATCTGAGCTTCACTTCTAAATATCAGCAGAGAGAGCCCTTAAGAAAGCAGAGGCTCTCAAACATTCTCAGGCACAGGCTTCCAAAGCCACAGAAGCCCAGAAGACCGTATGCCCCTACAAAAGTTGTCCCAACTCTGCTCTCTCCTTATCTCATGTACTTTCCCCTGTCACTTGCAAGTTTTGCTTCACAGTAGGCAAAGGGGGAATTCAATGGCGCTCTTTCTCTTCTACATGAAAGTAAAGAATGTGATGGCCATTCTAGCAGCCGCAGGCTACAGATGTCCTGAGAATATGGATCATATGAATTCAAAGGTGATTCCTGCCAATTACCCTGATCGCATCACTATATATGTATCAAAACATGCAATGACTATGTACCCCACAAATATGTACAATTATTTGTCAACTAAAAAAAATATGAAAAGAAAAAGTTTTTTTACATTATTCCAAACACTCTTCATGAAATTCTTAGACATAAAACTGTTCCACCTGTGTCTTTCGATATTTGGTTACAGAAAAACTGGCCATATGGTTCCTTCTCAGGAAGATAAATGTAAAGGCATAAAACAGACCCCAACCAAATGGAGTGTCACATTCTGACACAAAGGCAAAATCAATGTGTGCTGACTGCACAAGGAGTGAATAAACACCTGACCTTGCAACATTGGAATGCTGCAAAGTCATGAAGTTTAAACAACTGATGAAGTACAATTTTTGACATTCCACAGGCAGACTATATCCTTTGTAGGTTTTCTTAAAGACAGTGTTTACCTTCATTCTAACAATCCCACTCATCAGCCTCCTAGATGTCACCTAGCTTACATCTTTCGGATGCACAGCTGAGGCTCAAAATTCCCAGTAAGATTGTATCTCTGCAGAAAACTTGCTTGCATAAGACTTTCATTCACTTAGCACACATTTATTCAACAGTGAATAGGAGTGGAACACAAGTAGGCAGAGGTGTTAATACAAAGAAGACATAATGTGGAGCAGAAACTGTGATATACAGTCAATTTTCATTGTTTGTGGTAGTTCCTTTCTGTAAAGTTGTTGTGAACACTGAATTAGTGAATACTGAACCATTGCTCCTAGGAGAAATACACGGTTAGGTTCCTGTGAGCCTCAGGTCACAACATTTTCATCAACCCATCACTACGTAACCTTGTTTTATTGTGTTTCTGTTTAAGACACCTAATTTAATATATATTTCTTACAAGTTAGTCATCTGCACTATTTCTTTATAATAAAACCTTAGCAGAGAAGGATTTAACATTTCCCCAATGCTGGGTAACATAACTGTAAATTTCTTGGGCTTTCAACCTCTCAACAGTGCTCTTTTTACTACACTTTAAAAATCAGTTGTCATTTTACGAATCCACAAATTTAGCTGTTTTTCCGTCTTTTCCATAGCTTCTTCAAGAACTACAAATGTCACTTCAGCACTTTCCAGAACAGCCTCATGTACATACTGGTGTATGTACTTCCTTTTCTGGATGTACTATACTGTTGATTTATTAACATTGAACTCACACCAATAGCCCTGTAACTCAAGCATGAACGAAGCTCATCTAACACACATATTTTCTCCATGAGGCATACCCCCAGTCTTCTTGTACTTAAGAACATTAGACAGCACTTTACTGCAACATCTGGGGGCCATTTGAAAGTGAAATTACCACCCAAAAGCACAAAAATTTGAAAAAAAAAAAAACAGGCAATTAATAGACTATACAAAGGGCATGTTTATAGTATGTTAGCCGAAACAAGAAGGGAGTGAGCACACTGACCTCAGTTGGGAATGTGCATCACATCAGTGACTCCCATTTGTTACACTCTGAAAATGTCCAAAAATCACCATGAAATCACTGCAAGTATTTATCCGAGGGTTACAAATAAATGTTAGTGAGTAGATGAATTCACAAATGTAGAATCCACAGACGATGAGAAGGGTCTATACATACAACACCCAGTGACAAGTTTCTGTGAATTCTACAAGAGCCCAGGGGAGTCAAAGGACAGAATGTCTCACCTGAGCTGGAAGAGCTTGAACTTTATCTGTTGAGCAAGCTAGAGCCAAGAGGCCAAGAAGTGAACTCGCACTGGTTTTGCTGAAAGAGATTTAAAATGGACTTGGAGTCCATTAAAACAGACTTGGAGTATTAACAGTAAAACAGACTTGGACTTAAGACAGACCTGGAGCATTACTAGGCATGGGAGCAGGTTTGTAAAGTTACACCCGTCTTTGCCAGTATTCTTCACCCCTTTTGTTTCCACATTAGATGTATTAGAGGTGTCTCACCACCTGCCCTTCCTGAGCTGAAACTAATCCATGATCGCTTGCCTTTCTTTTCATTTTATAATCCACCTCTTTCCTCTATTTAATGTAGAATATTTAGGAAAACTTGGCATTCATCTGACTAACCTCAGAGAAGATACTTTTAAACCCAAAATAACACCTTTGATGCCACACATGACCCAGAGAGAACCAGATCAGTCTAGGTGTTACATGATCCTAAGATGCCAAGAGCTGATAAGACAAGATTACTGGTAAGATCCCCATGGACAAACCCCAAATCAGCAGGAAAGGTTGGGTTGCCAGGCTCATACCTCCCTCTCTTGTTATCATGCCCATTGCTGTCACAGGAGGTAGGCTTATCCCACTGCTAAGCGAGTGCTATGCCTGAACCACTCCTCACTGTGAGAGGAAGTCTTTAATCTGCATGAGCTAAGTTTGAGCTGTCAGTTTGCCTCTGCCCAAACTCCAGCATGGCCAAGACATGGAACTAAAATCCTTCCCATAGGCCAGACTAGTCTATCCTTTCCTGGCTAGCGTGGGCCCCTGAGGGTGCAAAGGAGATGCTTTGCGTTGGTAACCTGAATTGACGAGTGGTTTTGTTGAGGATGGACTGGCATGATAAAGGGCAGAGTGATCCATGAATCTAGTCAAAAGACTGTTGTAACAGTCTAGGTGAAAAATGCTTGTGGGCAAAGAAGTGGATAGTTTTTTAAATGTATTTCAGAGCTATAATAGAACTAATAAGATCTGTATACTAGCTTGTTTTGAAAGGGTGGGGAAAAGGAATGATCTCAAAATGACTCTGGATCTTCTAGCTTGGAAAAACTTTGTGGTAAATTATTTAACTGATATAGGAACAAAGAAGAGGAGAAGTAGATTCGGTTGGGCAGCAGGGCAGGGAGAGAGCTAGGTTAGAAAGGATGGCCAAATGAGCTCTGATCACACAATGCTTGTGGTGACTACGAACCATCCAGGTGGAGATGCCCAGCAGCATCTGGGCATATAGGTCTGTGATGGCTAATTTTGTGTCAACTTTAGTAGATTATAGGGTGCCCAGATTAAACATGGTTTCTGGATATATCTGTGAGGGTGTTTCCAGAGATTAGCATTTGAGTAGACAGAGTCAGTAAAGTATAGTTGATCCTTGAACAGCACAGGTTTGAACTGTATGGGTTCACTTATATGTGGATTTTTTTCAACAAGTATATTGTAACAATTTTTGAAGATTTGTAACAATTTGAAAAAACTCACAGATAAACCATGTAGCCTAGAAATATTTAAAGTTAGGTATTCATGAATGCATAAAATATGTGTAGATACTAGCGTATGTTATTTTCTAACATAAAATATATACCAATACATTATTAAAGGTTAAAATTTATCAAAACATGCACACAAACACAGACTTACATGGTGTCATTCCCAGTTGAGAGAAATGTAAACATAAAGATGCAATATTAAATCACAACTGCATAAAATTAACTGTAGTACATACTGTACTACTGTAATAATTTCACAGCCACCTCTTGTTGCTATTTCAGTGAGCTTAAGTGTTGCAAGTAACTGCTTAAAGTTCCATGTGATGCTCATCATCTCCATGTGAGTAGTTTGTCTCTCCAGTAAATTGCATATCGCAAAAAAAAAGTAATCTCTTGCAGTTCTTAAGTGTTTTTCACTGTGCTATATTGTAAACCTTGATTCACACCAGGGAACCCATAGGAAGTACCACTAGTTATGCTGGAAGTGCTTCTAAGAAGCAGAGAAAAGTCATGACATTACAAGAAAAACTTTAATTTCTTATTATGTAGCATAAATTAAGGTCTGCAGCTGCAGTTACCCATCATTTGAAGATAAATGAACTCAGCAAAAGGACCATTGTAAAAAGAAAAGAAAAAGAAAAAGGAATTCATGAAGTCGTGGCTGCAGCTATACCAGCAGACATGAAAATCTTAGCCCTTTTAGTGAAATATCTTTTAATCATGTACTGAAAATGTAGCTTTTATGTGTGTGCAGGATTGCTACAAGGAAGACATACGTACAGGCTTTAATATAATTTGAGGAAAAGCAAAGTTATTATATGATAACTTAAAACAAAATAAAGGCAAAGGATCTAAACCTGGAGAATTTAATAACAGCAAAGGATGGTTTGATAATTTTAGAAAAAAGTTTGGCTTAGAAAATGTCATGATAACAAGATAAGCAGCTTCTGCTGACCAAGTTGCAACAGATGAGTTCCCAGATGTCATTAAGAAAATCGGGGGTGGGGGGGGAGCAAGATGGCCGAATAGGAACAGCTCCAGTCTCCAACTCCCAGC
>NW_012115766.1:857683-884004 GCF_000951035.1 Colobus angolensis palliatus
AACAAACCTGCACGTTATGCACATGTACCCTAGAACTTAAAGTACAATAATAAATAAAAAATAAATAAAAAAAAAAGAAAATCATTGAGAAGAAAGGATATCTGCCTGAACAGGTTTTTAATGCAGATGAAAGTGCTCTATTAAGGAGAAAAATAATGCAAAGGATATTTATTAATATTACTAAGAAAGATAAATAAGCACCAGAATTTAATGCAGGATGGGATAGGCTAACCCTATTGTTTTGGCAAATGCACTTGGGTTTATGACCAGGATTCCCCATATCTATAAAGCTGCTAACTTCAAGCCTTGAAGAGAAATGATAAACATTAGCTGCCAGCATTTTGCTTGTAAACAAGGCCTAGTCAAGAAGAACCCTTTTACTGGATTGGTACCACTAATGCTTTGTCCTGAAGTCAGAAGTAACTTACCAGTAAGGGATTGCCATTTAAAGTTCTTTTGATATTAGACAATGCCCCCAGCCACCCAGAACCACATGAGTTCAACACTGAAGGCATCAAACTTTGTCTATGTGCCCCCAAACACAATGTCTCTAGATCAGGGGGTCACAAGGACCCTTAAGGCTCATTAAACCTGGTACTGTATGGAAAGGATCATCAATGCTGTATAAGAAAATCCCTCTAGAGAGAACATCATGAAAATCTGGATGTATTACACCATTTAAGATGTCTTTGTTTTTCCAGAAAAAGCCATGAAATACATCAAGCTCAAAACAATAAATTCAATACATTCCTGTTGGAGAAAACTGTGTCCAGATGTTGTGCATGACTTCACAGGATTTATGACAGATCCAGTCAAGGAAATCATGAAAGAGATTGAGAATATGGTAAAAAAAACAAAAAAAGGTTGGGGGTGAAGGGTTTCAAAATCTTGGATTAGTTCAAGAGCTAACAGACACCACCCGAGAGGAATTAACAGAAGATGACTTGATGGAGATGAATGCTTCCAAGCAGCTGATGAGGAAGGAGACATAGAAGCCGCAACAGAAAACAAATTCATACGGATAATCTAGCAGAGAGTTCTGCTTGTTTAAGACTGCTTTTGACTTCTTTTACAAGATGGACCCTTCTGTGAAATGGTCACTAAAACCAAAGCAAATGGTGGAAGAACGATTGAAACCATACAGAAACATTTTTAGAGACGTGAAAAAGCAAAAACAAAAATTTTTTTAAGTCAAATAGAAATTATTATGTGTTTTCATAAAGTTACACTGAGTGTGCCAGTCTCTCTTACCTCCTCTTCCACCTTCTCCCCTTCTTCCACCTCTGCCACCCCTGAGACAGCAAGACCAACCCCTCTTCCTCCTCAGTCTATTCAATGTAAAGATGGTGAGGATGAAGACCTTTATGACTATCCATTACCACTAAATGATACTAGATGTATTTTCTCTTCCTTAAGATTTTCTTAACATTTTCTTTTCTCTAGCTTACTTTAAGAATACAGTATGTAATACATATAATACAAAATAGGTGTTGATTGTCTATTTATGTTATTGGTAAAGCTTCTGGTTAATGGTAGGCTGTTAGTAGTTCAGTTTTGGAGGAGTCTACATGCAAATTTTCAACTGTGCAGGGGTGTGGATGCCTCCAACTTCCACATTGTTGAAGGGCCAACTGTAAATGATGGTTAGGCAACTTGCAAACCACTGAGGGCCCTAATAAAACAAAGGCAGAGGAAGGAGAAATTTGCCCATTTTTTCTCACTCACTACTTGAGCTGGGATGTCTTATGCCATCTTCTCCTGCCTCAGACTGGGATCTACATCACTGGCTTTCTTTGGGCTTCCAGACTCAGACCAAATTACAACCCCAGCTTTCTTGGGTCTCCAGCTTGGTGATAGCAGGTCATTGGACCTCTCCATCTCCATAATCACGTCAGCTAATTCCTCATAATAAGTCTCCACATATATCTCCTATTTGTTCTGTTTCTCTAGAGAACCCTAACTAATATAAGGTCTGAAACCCAAGGGAATGATCAGTGCCCAAGGCTGGGGGTATGTCACTTTATTCACTTAAGTGGTGCCATTTCTGACCATGTACTTAATGATCCAGTAATGCCCAGCCACTCCGTCATGTTCCCAGTGACTACATTGACCTCCCTATCTGGCGGGTCATAGGTCATTGATAGCCTAACTCTGCCCCTAGATATAGCCTTTTAAGGGCATGGATCATGCCTTAATTAACTTGGAAACTTCATCTGTTAGGACACTTTCTGCTGCATCATTCCATAAGTGTTTGTTAAAATGAACCAGTTTGTTAAACAGGACATAACAATGATAGAAGTTGCAAATGTCAGGATTTCATTCTTTTTGTGCCTGAATAGGATTCTTTGCCTATATATACAACATTTTATTTATCTAGTCATCCACTGACAGACACTTAGGTTGATTCCATATTTTGAATATTGTGAATAGTGCTGCAATAAACATGGGGGTGCAGATGTCTCCTCAATATGCTGATTTTATTTCCTTCGGATATATACCCAACTATTGATAGATCATATGGTAGGTATATTTTTAGTTTTTTGAGGAACCTTCATATTGTTTGCGATGGTTGCTGAACTAATTTACACCCCTACTAACAGTGTATGAGCATTCCTCTTTCTCGGCATCCTTGACAGCATTTGTTATTTTCTTTTTGATAATAGCCATTTTCACTTGGATGAGATGATATCTCATTGTGGTTTTGATTTGCATATCCCTGATGATGGGAAGTCAAATATTGTATGTCCTCACTCATATGTGGGAGCTAAACAGTGGATCTCATGGAGGCAGAGAGTAGAATGGTGGTTGCCAGATGCTGGGAAAGGTGTGGAGGGAGGGAGAGACAAAGAGAGATTGGTTAATGGGCAAAAAAATACAGTTAGATAAAATAAGTTCTAGTGTTCAATAGCACAGTAGGGTGACTGCAGTTAACAAGATTTTATAGTATATTTCAAAATAGCTGGAAGAGATTATTTGGAATGTCTCTAACACAAAGAAGTGATAAATGTTTGAGGTGATGGATATGCTTATTATCCTTATTTGATCATTACACATTGTATACAGGTTTCAAAATATCACATATAGGCCGGGCGTGGTGGCTTATGCCTGTAATCCCAGCAGTCTGGGAGGTCAAGGTGGGCAGATCACTTGAGGTCAGGAGTTCGAGATCAGCCTGGTCAATATGGTGAAACCCTGTCTCTACTAAAAATACAAAAATTAGCTGGGCATGGTGGCAGGCACCTGTAATCTCAGCTACTCGGGAGGCTGAGACAGGAGAATTGCTTGAACCCAGGAGGCAGAAGTTGCAGTGAGCCGAGATTGCACCACTGCACTCCAGGCTGGCCAACAGAGCAAGACTCCATCTCAAAAACAAAACAAAATAAAACAAAAATCACATACACCCCATAAATAGGTACAATTTTTATGCACCAATAAAAAATTGTTTTAAAATGATAGAAGTCATAGAAAGGAAGCCGTAAGCCAGGGACACTGTGAAGAGTACTCTAAAGCTAACAAAATCACTTCTGTTTTGGATTTTGACTACTTTGACCCTCCCCATTGTACAGAAGATGGAGAAATAACTTGATATGGTTTGGATATTTGTCCATCTCCTCCAAATCTCATGTTGAAATGTAATCTCCAGGGTTGGAAGTAGGGCCTGGGGATAAGTGTTTGGCTTGGTGCCCTCCTCACAGTAACGAGTGAGCCCTCACTCTGAGTTCACATCAGATCTGGTTGTTTACAAGTATGTGGCACCTCTCCGTCTTTCTGCCTTTCTCCCTCTCCTTGCTTCCACTCTTGCCATGTGATACATGGCTCGCCCTGTACTTTCTTCCATGATTGGACACTTCCTGTGGCCCTCACCAAAAGCTGAGCAGATGTCAGCTCCATACTTCCTGTATAGCCTGAAGAACCATGAGCCAATCTGATTTGTTTCCTTTAGAAACTACCCCGTCTCAGGTATTTCTTTATGGCAACACAAGAACGGACTAACAAATAGCTGGTCTTCTAAAAAGTTAACTGTGATTGTTTCTGAAACTAGCACATGCTGAACACCTGTTTACAACAAACACGAAGATTTGTTTCCTTCATGCATACAATAAATATGTATGAAGCACTCATTATGTGCTAGATACTTATCTTAGGCATTCAGTGAATAAAAAGATGAATAAAATCAGTGAATAAAACAGACAAAATTCCCTGTCCTCATGGAGCTTATGATCTAGTGGAGAAAGCAGCCAAAAAAAAAAAAAAACTAAACTAAATAAATAATTGACAAGGTAAGTTCTACAGGAAAACAAAAACAAAGGAAAGAGATGGGCAGTGGGAGATTTGCAGTTTTGGGTAAGATGGTGAGGAAACACCCTACAGAGATCCCATTCAAAACAACACCCTGTCAGAGTTTCATTTCCTTCCACTCCACTCAAATTGCTAAAACTACACTGGTGGGAATTATCCATCAATCAATTTGCTGATCACCTATGTCTTGTGAAGAAAAAGAAGTTCAGCAACTTAGACACATGCGTCCTCTGAGAACCGTCCTTGCTGAGGAAGGACTGCCACCTCTTCCCAGGCAGTCAGAAAGCAGGGCCAGCAAGGGATGCACAGAGGTGAGAACGCCACATGTCCCAGGCCACTCCATTTAATTGTTAATGCCCCTAATGATAACGGGGCAAGTCCTTGGTTGCCCTGATTTCCAGAAATTAGCATGTCCCAATGGCCACCAGATACTTCAGAGAGTTCTCAAGATGAGCATTTCTCATGTGCCCAGGAGCAGGTTCTGTGGATCCACTTTGTTGTCCTCATCACCCACCCCATCACCACGGCCCCTGCTGCCAATGACCTTGTCATCTCCCTGCCTGCTGGGCATATCTCCCTTCTGCAATCTCAACACCCACCAGGCTTTGAGAGGAGATCTGGTTCTCCCCTTGTCATCTCTCTGTGGAGCTGGTCTGAGTAGGTAGGTGTGTTAAATCACCACAGCACATCTGAGACTAGGCTGTCACTGGAAATAAGACTCAACTAACACACTAGGGTGAAGTAGAAGTGCAGCATAACTTAAATCTGCTAATAAAGGTGGACCCTCTTTAAGCCCATTCGCCCAAACCTGGCCTTGGAGGTTCTTACCTATCCAGTCTGCCCTGCCGTCCCTTCTATCAGCTCATCCTCCACGCTGGGAAGGAGTGAGCATCTTCACCTTGAAGTAAGGGCCCCAGTGATCCCAAGCCCACCTCATTCTAAGGCAGTCCCCCTACGTCTTTATAAGGTGAGAAATATAGAATGTGATGGCAGGAAAAATGTATCAATTCACCTTGGGAGAAGAGCTACTTGCATCTACTTATCTATAGGGTGTGGCTGGACCCTCTGATTCCAGAAGATAATCACACAATGGACTTGCATTGATTCATTTCCCTAAATCCAGTTATCTCAAAGGAAACATCACCCCGTGGTTTCCTACGGGCAGAGTTGGAAAGCCAGCCGCCAGCAGCCCTGCAAAAGTGGGTAGTGCTTGTGGCTTCACCACCTTCCCTTTCTGGGACCTTATCCTCCCAGCAAGGTGGAGCAAGTTTCTTTTTATTACCACCCTGTTCCAGAACCTGGTCTCTGTGTGTATCAGTCATCCCACCTGCTGAAACGCTGACTGATGACATTTTAACATGAATGAGTTTCAGACAGAACTATTCCACTACATATTTGCATAATTAATCCTTTATCTCTTTATTGGGAATCAGAGGCTTTGTCTCCTGTTACATGGATTTCAGGCATCAGCAGGTAGGTGGGAGCTATTTTTGGAACAATGAAGAGCCTGAAATTATAAGACCACATACAAAAGCCTAAACCTGAGAGTCGACCTGACCTTGTCTTCTAAGATGATCAGGCTGGGCAGAAGGGTTTCTGCCTGCACATGTCCCTTCTTCTCCTGGGAGGGTGGGGAGCTGCACATTTCCAGGACAGTCTGGGGAGGAGACATTTGTCTTGAATTCAGAAGAGCTCTTCCTGGCAGCCTTGCTGACATGACCCTTCCTTCACCTTGTTCCTCTTCTCGTATTCCCTTAAAGCTGCCCAAATCCCACCTTTTCTTGTGGAAGAATCCCCAATGCCATTGTGTTTCAGGTTTCCAAGCCCATCAAGCATTTACTGAAGAAATGCCCAAGACTGTGTGTGGTATCCACTTTGAGTGAATACCGTAATGCACAGCTTTGTCAGAAACTTCCTGCCCAAGGAAGACCTCAGAGAATGCCCACATCACCTGCCAGAGGTGAGAACCCAGGGAGAAGGGAGCAAATCTCTAAATAGACACAAGTTGAATGAATATTGTATGAGGAAGCACCCAACCAGGGTGCACTGGACAAAAATATAGAACAACTGGATATCTGTGCGATTGCTCGGTTTTCCTTGTGGTCCTCCAATTTCTCTGTTGCTACCTCATCTACATTTTAAAATAAAAAGAAACAGACCTAACAATCAATCCTACAATGAGTAGTTAGAAGCCACAGATAAAGAGTCCTGTCTTCCCTGGAGATGGGCAATTCAAAATTACTTGGAGAACTACACTATCCAGTCATCTGAAATTAAACATGTTCTCTAAAGGGCAGCCACTGGCAGGAAACACCATCATCCATCATTAGGCCTTGCTGGAGCCTCTGTCTGTGAGGCTGAGCCTGGGGTGGCACACAAAAGAAACACAGGCTCCAGAACCGTGTTTCTCTTCTAGAACCGCATAAAACAGAATGCTCAACTCAAAAGAAATTGGAAATGGCGAAGGAGGGCACATTTTTATTTAGTGTTCTGCCACTTTTCAGGGATTCCAGTATAAGCCCATTAGGGTATGCACACAACACAAAAGAGACCAGCCAACCCAATGCAAACATCAAACCAGCTATGCAGCATTTCAAACAAAATGCAGCCATTGTTTGACTGCATTGCTCACTTTTCAGAAGGCTTGTGGCTGTCCTGATCTTCCCTATAAATCTCAAAGCTCCTATTTTAAAGTACTCTAGTCGTCATAACTAGATTACTGTTCAGAGCTCAGATTATTGCAAAGCAGGCATCAAGCAGGATACTTCTGCATAAAATGAAGGGATTTTAAACACTAGTACACACAGCAACAGCTGCTGCTTGGTAGAACTGAATGGGAACGGGAGAGGGGCCTTCTTCCTCTGAGAAGATAGAAAAACACTCTATAATTTTTGTTCAAGGATTTGGGAGTATAAAACAAACAGCTCGTCATCTTCCCACATTCCATAGTCAAGATGTTCTGCAGAGATTGGAACTAAACTGCTCAAAGTGACATTAGGAGCTTTGTAAATCAGGCAGAGAGCCTCTCTGGGGCTATAAATCTCAGGCAAGGTTAAGGTCATGACCCCAGAAGAACAGAATTCAGACCCCTCTTCTGAGAAACCCAGGGCTGAATACTTGCATACTGCTGGACAATCAGAAAATCCCACCATGGCACTTGACCAATGAATTTTTCCAGTGGAAATTTCTGGCTCAATGAGGGAGAACCATGGTGAACCCGAACTTCAGATCTAGTATGTCTGTACACATTAGGGGAGTCTTTTGAGGCCCTGAATGCTATCTGCTCTTCGTCTTCCTGCCTCAGATCATTAACTACCATACATGGAACAAAATCTCCATTACGGAAAAAGTGAACGACAGCAACAATTCCATGCTGATATGGTCTGGCTTTGCGTCCCCACCCAAATCTCATCTTGAATTGTAATTCCCATGTGTTGGGGGAGGGACCTCGTGGGAGATGACTGAATCATGGGGGTGGTTCCCCTGTGCTGTTCTCGTGATAGGGAGTGAGTTCTCGTGAGATCTGATGGTTTTCTGAAGGGCTTTTGCCCCCATTTTCTCTGCACTTTTTTTCGTTCTTCATTCTTCTCCTTCCATTTGATTTACCGTGACTGTAAGTTTCCTGAGGCCTCCCTAGCCCTGCTGAACTGTGAGTCAATTAAACCTCTTTCCTTTATAAATTACCCAGTCTTTGTTATGTCTTTATTAGCAGTATGAGAACTGACTAATACCTGCTATATGCCAGGGAATTTTCATATCTATATATAGACACATACGTACACACATGTTGGGAACAAGCCCCCCAAAATCTGGCCATAAACTGGCCCCAAAACTGGCCATAAACAAAATCTCTGCAGCACTGTGACATGTTCATGATGGCCGTAACGCCCACACTGGAAGGTTGTGGGTTTACCGGAATGAGGGCAAGGAACACGTGGCCCGCCCAGGGCGGAAAACCACTTAAAGGCATTCTTAAGCCACAGACAACAGCATGAGCAATCTGTGCCTTAAGGACATGTTCCTGCTCCAGTTAACTAGCCCAACTTACTCCTTTAATTCAGCCCATCCCTTCGTTTCCCATAAGGGATACTTTTAGTTAATTTAATATCTATAGAAACAATGCTAATGACTGACTTGCTGTTAATAAATATGTGAGTAATTCTCTGTTCAGGGCTGTCAGCTCTGAAGGCTGTGAGACCCCTTATTTCCCACTTTACACCTCTATATTTCTGTGTGTGTGTCTTTAATTCCTCTAGCGCTGCTGGGTCAGGGTCTACCCAACCCAGCTGGTCTCAGCACACACATGTATATGTACACACATATATACACACACTTATATCCATATAATTTGATATTATATACAATTTATGTATCAGTCCTCACACCTCCATACTATTTGTATTTTTTAAAAGAGTAAATTGAGGCAGAGAAAGGATAAGAGATTTCCCTGAAATCATCACCCAACTGGGACTGAACTCCAGGCAGTGTGATATTTGCTCTGTTGCTGACTTTAGTGAGGAGGGCTCCTCTATGGCAGGACAATGAGATAAAACATCCAGAGTGGAACTCAGGAAGACCCAGGGCAGAATTAGGCTGAATGGATCTTCTAGAGAGTGAAATGAGGAATATAATTGCAAAGAATCTCCATCATGAAGAAAACACTAAGGGCCAGGAACCTGCACAGCATGACTTCTGATGAGCACTGGCCTTAAAAAGGTGATGGGGCACATTTGCGGGGACATCTTCCACTTCTTCTCCAGCCGTGCAACTTCTGCCCTTCCCACACCCCACTGGGAGAGAGGAGATGCTAAGGTCATTCACTGGGGTTCATGGCATTGTTTGCACAGCACATTGTTAGCACAGCATTGCCAGGTGGCACACATAGTATAGCTCCTGTGGGCACACAGCTGGGCCAGTGAGAGTGAGTAAAGCCTCATGTACAGATGAATCCACCATCCCAACCCTCTGGCCCATGACAAGCTGGGAGTAAAAGACTACTTGCCTTTTACTGCAGTTCTCTGACATTCGCACAGCTAATTAAATAGAGATGTCTTTTGACTCCATTCTGCTATTGTTCCCATGCACAGAGATTCTTCAGAGCCTAGTGGGAAGGACTGATGAGAGGTGATCAAGATTTCAGCATTTTGGGGTCCCTGACAGTAATATCTAATGGCACTAAATTATGTCTTCTTTCTTGAAAATTGGGCAGAATACCAAGTACAAATGCAAAAGATGGGCATAGCCTCTATGAGTGACATCAGGACGCCTGAAGCCCAAAAATGCATTGAGGTCTTCAGAGACATTCTGAGGATGCAAAACGTTTTTTAAATAATAAAATTAGTCTTTTAAAAGCCGTATTTATGCAAGAATAAACAGAAGGAAGGAATACGCTTCTACTTGACATGATATAATGTCAATAGAAGATAAAAGGAAGGGAAAATTATTTCTTACTTATAGCATTCTCATCTTTCCAGCCATAAAAACCTCCCCTCCTAAAAAAATGTAGGAAAAAAACTTCACGGTTAAGAGGATGTGGTGTTTTAAAAATACGTCCAAAAATTATTTGATGCTCCTCTCTTCAAGAGGTGGGGCTTAATTTTTCTTCCCTTAAGTGTGGGCTTTATTTAGTGACTTGCTTTAACAATAGAATATGGCAGAAGTAACTGAGAGTGATTCCAAGGGTGGGTTTTCATTTCTCTGGGGTGGATACCTAGGGGCGGAATGGCTGGACCATATGGTACATTTTTGCTTAACTTTTTAAAGAACCGCCAAACTGTTTTTCAAAGTGGCTGCATTATTTTACACCCCCTCCAGCAATGTGTGAGGATTCAACTTTCTCCAAATCCGCCCCAACTCGTGTTATTGTCAGTCTTCTGGATTAGAGCCTTTCGGTGGGTGTGAAGTGCCTTCTCAATATCCTTCACAGTTCTAAACTTTAAGCAAAAATAAAAGTTCCAAGTGATCACATTAAATGATAGAATTCAATTAACTCAAGTTCTGGTTCTTCCTCTTTACACAATCACTATGTTGTCCCTGTTTATTTCAAATTGACAGTTTTAAAAAATCACAGGGATTGGAAACTGGAATTGAATTATGCCCACAGCAACACAGAATAATTCCAAACCCTGACTTACTCTTAGTCTTACTTACTCTTGAAACAAGCCCATGTCACTGAGTCTGCTTGTGTCAAGGACTATGAGGAGGAGGTTCTCTAAATTAACCTCCTTGTTGTCTTTTGAAATGTTGTTAAATAATCGATAATAAAATATGCTAATTTGAAGTTTACATGTATTCTATCACAAGTCAGCAGTGATTCTATCACAACTGCAGCAATTCATTACAACTTAGGACAATAAACTATTTTACCGGGGAAGAATAATTTATCACTAAATTATTTAGCATTGCCAGCTCATAATGATAATAAAAGGCAGTTCAAAGTTTAGTTGGTGTTCTTACGTTTTTAAATCGTCTCAGGTGATGCAATAATGAACCCTTCCTGCTTACGCCCCAGGCAGATGCTCCCACCCCCTTTGTGGTACCCCAGCCGAGGACCATCCCTTCACCCCTGGAGGAAGCTGTGAGCATGTGGGAAAGCTGTGGCTTCTTACTGTCTGGTATATATTTTAAACCAGAAGAATTGCAATGGTTTAATTATCACCTTTATAAATTGCCAAGGGACACTGGCCATTTGGCAAGTGGTTTCTTATAAAGCAATGAGGGGAGATGGAGAGCATCTTCCTGCTCTTGCCTCCTAGACCCTCTTCTGAAATTCATTTAATTCTGTTCTGTGCTTACTGGGCTACCGTCTGATTATGATTTCGTTCCCCACTTCATCCTGGGCTTATCCTTATTTGTGCTCTATCTTGTTTTTATAGATTCCCCTGTGGATGCAGAAGAGAATGTGCTAAATGAACACATCTTCAATGTGATCTGATCATCAACAGACTTAACCAAAAAGCAGAAAAGAGAAGCAAGTGAACGCACTCCAGTGCTGACTGGGGTAGGGGTCAGGGACACTAGGGCACCCCTCATACTGAAGCATGAAAAGGCAGTAAAACTTTGAGAGGCACACACGGGAAATGAGCAAAAAAGTGCAGTTACCTCGAAAGGACAGGATGACTCCCAGTTCAGAATGACAGGAAGTTGGTTCCATAAAACCACAAAGAATGTTCTGCCACAGGGGCAGATGGTCAATCTTGGAACCGCAGGAAAGGACAAGAGGTGAAAGCTGGAAATGCCCACCTGAGGTCTGCCTGGGCCATGGGCTTCCAGACCCTGGTTTCTTGTCTGTGCGGCTCTCTGGGTAGACAGAGGCCACAGGCTTCTCACCCTTGCCTCATTTAATTATGTTCTGTACTTACTGGGCAACAGTCTGATTATGATTTTGCTCCCACACTGGGAGGCTCACAGAGAGAAAATGTGCATGCAGGCTCAGAAGCTGTTTCTGGATCTCAGAGCAGAGCAGCAGGTATAGGTGGGGCAGAGGGCACTGCGGGGTAGACAGATGAACAAAACCAGGGCCTCCATAGATGAGGCTTCCAGGTCACAGAAAGCATTCTTCCAGCCCCGCCTCCACCCCAGTGCGTCCCTCCGAGTCATCAGGCAATACCTTAGCCAGGCCAAAAGTAGTTTTAAAGAATGTCTCTTCCCAACCATATTGAACATTTGCATGATTGGACTTTCTCAAAAAAGGGAGCCTATAAGGAAGGCAGAGTCCTCAAGAATAGACATCCGAGGGCACATGCGGAGCTCCAGCAGGGGGACTCATGAACACAGATGCTCAAAATCCAGCTATTTTCACAACCTCAAAATCCAGCTATTTTCAAAGAACTTGTGCTCAGAGCATCATCGTGCAAATTAAAATTGTGGTAGCCGTTATTCTTATGGGTGCATTAACATCTCTGAAATTTAGATGAAGGGGTTCACACAAAGTGGCAAAATTCACCAGGGAGTCTATTGCTGTTATTGTTTCATGTGGCCATTCTCCCAGAAATTACTTTCCCATAATCACCCATCTGTACAGGAACAGAGCTGTTCTGAGCAGCATGCTAAGCGCAGTTTCTGAGAAGCCCAAAACCTCAAAAAGACTGTTTTTATTTTAGAGGACAAACTATGAAAGGTTTCTTCTAAAACGTTCGATCTGGAACCTCCACCCTTACACATTAGGTGAGTATCAAAGTGATTCAGTGAATCCTTTTCTGTTCCCAATACCAAAAGTAAGTTCATCTAAGCGTAAAGGCAAGCAAGGAGGGAGTTTGATATGACAGCATTTATTGAAGAAAAGACTGCAGCACTCCGCGTGAAGAGAAAGGAATGAGCCCTAAGACCTCTCCTACCCTCCCATTAGCTTGGAGAGCACTGAGTTTGCACTCAAAGGTCTCTATCAAGGGTCATTTAAAAGCTACACTTGCTTAAATGGTTAGTTAATGTAACAGTGGATTTAAACCAATCATGTGATGTATCAGTGAGGAGAGATGGTCTTCAAAGATCCTAAGACTTTTGTCAAGGAATCCTAGCAGATAATGGCCCAACAGGAGAGAGAAAATCGGGGGAAGAGGGTTGACTGAAGGTAAAGTAGCCTGGAGAAGTAGCAGCTCTCCCTGCAGCCTCTCTTTAGCTCCCAAGTGAGTTACATGAGCTGCGAAAAGTCTGGAAGATTTGGTTTTAGGGTTTTATTGGCATTCTCTGTATCAAGTGATCACATAAAGTCTTTTACAGGCACAGATCCTGCTTCCCTTCTTAACGTGCTAAAACTCCAGGAATTAAGGGAAACATAGCAATTCAGAAGTTCAATTGTATAGATCTGCTCTTTTTTGATTCATTAAAGGACTTCAACATGATGAAGCTGGTATAATAATTGGCAGACATATTAAAATGCCTGGCAAAATGACTGTACAGCTTTCTCTTCATTTCTGTGGCATGAACACAACCTGACAAATGGCACCCTCAAGAACATGGAGCTCCTGTGTTTATTTAACAGGCTAGAAAGATGAAAAAAATTCTCCCAGTGTGCCCAGTGGAAAATGATTGCTGGCAGGAGATAGTAGCTACAGGAACAAAAAGGTAGAAAGTCAGGCCTGATGAAAAAGTGAACTGAAAGCTCCCCTAGCGCCAGCCCAACATTCTTTTTAGTTCTTATATTCCACAAAGAGAACATAAAAGGGGACCTTAGCATACATGCTGGTTTTTAAAATAATTCCCGTTCCCTCCCTCCCTCTTCTTTCTTTTGTTTCCTTCCTTCCTTCTTCCCTTCCCTTCCTTTCTTTCTCCTTTTCTTCCTTCTCTTCCTTCTTTCCTTTTCCTCCTTCCTTCCTTCCTTTAATTCTATAACTCTAACTCTTCCTTTTTCTTCCTTCCTCCCATTCTTCTTTCCCTCCCTTCTTCCCTCCTTCCTTCTAACCATACTAAGTACTCCATGTTGACAACCTAATGTTGTAGACAAACACATACACCCACTAATATACATATACAAAAGCTATGTATATAGTTTTGTCATTGTTTAATATTATTCACAGAAATGCAGTATTATACATTTTTCTGCACCTAGATTTTTCTCAGTAATACATCAAGGAAATCCTAACCAACTGAACTGGTTTTGCGGTAATTTATTGTTTTTAAGGGCTGCATAATATTTTATGATAAAGATGGATTAAAACATCCCCCCATTTATGAGGATTCACCTTATTTCAGAATGTTAATTGTATGAATAATGCTATAATGAACATTGTATATATATATTCTTATGAAATTATATTATTATGTATTTCTATTATTTAGAATAGCTTCCCAGGAATGAAATTGGTTCACACAAGTGTAGTGAATTTTTATTTTTAAAAATGAAGATATAGTCATACTGCAATTTTAAAAGGGCTTTAACAATTCACATTTCATTTGCAAAGGATGACACCACCTTTTCCTCTCTGCATTCTTACCTTTAAAGGGAGGGATAGTGTTGTCATTCTATTATTTTTTTGTTAATTACATATATATTTACATAGTTATAATTACATATATAATTACATAGCTATAAAGGGACACAAATTTGCATTTCCTTAAGCACTAAATTTTGACATCTATATGTTTATGGCCATTGTATATACTTTTGGGTGAATTATCCATTTATGTCTATTTTCTATTATTTGTTGCTTATTAGCAAGAACTCTTGGTGTTTAAAGATGTTAACTTTTATCTATCATCTGTGATGTAAATGTATTTTTAACTCTACAGTTTCTCATTGACCTTGTTTCAATATCCTACAGATTTTGGTTTCTTGTCTTGGTTAAGAAGTCTCTACAAACCCTAAATTGTATGTATAGACTTCTAGACTTCCTTCTGCACATTAATTCATTCATTCATTTATCTATTCATTTATTTATTTTTACACTGAAGTCTTCACTTCCCTGAAATTTATTTGTCTATATTCTGAGAGACAAGTGCTCATTTCTATTTTCTCCTGGATGGAGATTCAACACCTTCCTTCTCACTCTGAATGGAAATAGCAACTTCATAATATATTAAAGTTGCATGTATTTTGGAAGCTAGTTGGAAGATTTGCTACTCAATCACTCTAACTTGTTAATTTCAAACACCATAAGTGACTTATATGTTTGATTATAGTGACTTTGTAGTGTGTTTTAATATCGGCACTCACTATTCTTTTCACATGTTCTATTCTTGGGCATTTAATTTTCTATGTAAACTTTAAGATCACTTAATATTATTTGCAAATGGTGTGATTCTAATTGGAATTGCAATATATTGCATAATAACATACCTCAATATTACATATGTTATATACATATTGATGTATATAATGAATTTGGGGAGATCTAACATTTAAATTATTTTCAGTCTACAGATGTAAAAACTTAGCTTACCTCTAGAACTTAGTATGCTGTTCCATTTGTTTGAGTTTTATTCTCAGGACTTTATAGTTTTCTTCACACAGGATTTCTTTGCATTGTATTGCAGCCATGAATTAATTTTTTCCGTTTCCATGTTAGATGACTTTTGCTGTTGACTATCACATGTGCATATTTTATATGTCCCCATTTTATCAAATTATCTCATCAACTCAAATACTGTTTTTCTTAAGTCTGTTGGGTTTTTCAGGAATACAATAATATTATCAACAAAAGTTGAGTTTTAATCTTTCTTTTCCAATGTTTATATAAATAGCTATTTTTTAAATTTTATTTTAGAGATGGGGTCTTGCTGTGTTGCCCAGTTGGGACTGGAACTTCTCGGCTCACAGGATCCTCCTGCCTCAGCCTTCTGAGTAGCTGCCTCAGCCTTCTATAGGCAGGCATGCCCCTCCATACCTGGCATTAACAAATTATTTTGCTGCCTTTTCCCACTGCATTTGCTAGAACCTCTAAGACAACAGTAATGGTAAGATCAAGCATTCTTATCTGATTCCTGATAACAATTGAAGTGATTTTAGTGTTTTGTTGTTTAAAATAACATTTGCTTATTTTTGTAGTTTTTGTCACAGTTTTTTGTTTTTGTTTTTGAGATGGAGTCATGCTCTGTCGCCCTGGCTGGAATGCAATGGCTCGATCTCAGCTCCTGGGTTCAAGTGATCCCCACCCCATCCTCCCGACTAGCTGGGATTACAGGCACACACCACCATGCCTGGCTAATGTTTGTATTTTTAGTAGAGACAGGATTTCACCATGTTGGCCAGGCTGGTCTCAGACTCCTGACCTCAGGTGATCCGCCCACCCTGGTCTCCCACAGTGCTGGGATTACAAGCGTGAGCCACTGTGCCCGGCCCATAGTTAAAAAGGCTCCTCATGTACATGTTTTCATAAAGTTGTTAACAATAGGTACTGGATTTTTATCAAAATGGCTTTTCAGCATCAATTGATATGTTTATTTTTCTGCTCTAATATGTTGACTTAATGAATTATATTGCTGGATTTCCTGAAACCCATATAACCTTGCATTTTTGCAATAAACTCTACTTGGCCATAGCGTATTGGTCTGTTAATACATTTTGAGATTACTCAAGCTCAAATCACATTTAGAGTATTTTTGCATCTAATAGATGGCATTGATCTTTTTTGCAGAATCTTCATAGGGTTTTAGTAATAAGATTGGCATTACAAATACAATGAGAACTTGTCTATCTTCTTCTATAGTCTTAAATAGTTTAAATCACATCAGAATTGCCCATTCTTTAAGGTTAAATAGTGTTCAGCTATCAAATTATCCAATCCTGTTAACTTTTTCAATAACACATTTTAATCACTTTTCTAGTCTCTTCTTGAGTGTTCAGTCTATTCATTTTCTACTGCTTCACTCGATTTTAATAATTTGTATTTTCCTAGGAAATATCAATGTTGTCTATGCTTCCAAGGTATCTGGTTGAGATTAAAGTTTTCGTATGTGGTCAAGTATACAATCAACTATTTTTGTAAATATTACATGGACATTTAAAAACTGCATGTTCTTTAGTAGTCACAAATGAATAAATTGTATTAAATAAATAGAAACACATTGAATTCACTTTGTACTAGATATTCAGGATGGACTCAGGATAAATAGGTCAACTTTCTCCCTGTCACCCTTGGCCCACCACCAAACTCTTGTATAATGGCATTCACCACGTCTGTCTCTGTTGAGTATGTAACTCCTGTGCCTATTGGCTGGGTAACTCCTATTTATGCCTAGGTCTCAATTTCATGCCACTTCCTTCAGAAAATCCTCAATATCCTAGACTAGGTTGGGGAACAGTGGTATCATGCACAGAACTTTTTCTTCGTGGCAACTGTCTCATTCATAATAATACAGTTATTTGTTTAAGTAATAGAGTAATGTCTTTCTCTTCTATTATCTAGTAAACTCGAAGGATGGAATAATGTCAGGTTTATCTTAACCTCAAAACATAGTAGAACATGGTAGTGTACCTGGCATGTAGTAGGCAAGCAAAAATGTTTCTTATATGAATGATTGAATGAACGAATGAACAAATGGTCTGTTAATCAGAGGAAACATAAATTTGGAAACTGTCACTGACAATTTTCTACCACGTGGTTGGAAAGTCAGCCTACCACATCAAAGACTGCTGAAACAGACATGCAAGAAAAAGCTGAGCTGAGACAGGGAAGAAAACAAAATTTCCTGGCTCATAAGACTGTATCAATCTCCACTGAAAGCTTAAATCAGAAGCCCAATTACATCCCATTCCACAGTTTTGTCAGGCCTGATGTAGCCTTAGAACTCCACTTTTTGTTAAAGCTAAAAACAATAGATTTCTTTAATTTTGTCTAATGCTTCTTTTCCATTTCAGGATCCCATCAGGGAAATCACATAACATTTAATCATCATATCTCTTGGGCTTTTCTTGGCTCTGACAGTTTCTTGGACTCTCCTTGTTTTTGATGACCTCATCGTATTTATGTACTTTATTTTATTCTGTCTAATTTTATGTTTACTTTGTGTTCACTTTGGTTTACTTTGTTGTCTCTTCTGCTTCCTTTTGTTTTTTAACTAGTTTTCAAAATTTCTTGTTATTAACATTTTCCTTTTGAAAATATTGTTATTCTACTATACTTTCCTACTCTATAAATGTCTTCTGTCTCTCTAGAAACTCATAAGAAAGCAGATATTCCTGTTTTATAATTTAACTAAACAATATATAACTTATTTCCTTCACCAAGTTCATCTATCCCAATAAGGTGAGTCTTTTACAATATTTTCACTTCTCTATTCTTCTCCACTCTACCTTTATCCAGATCAGAATAAAATACTGTAAGTGCTTTGCTTCATTTCACTGTATTCTTCCTTCACCCGTAACTTCTACGTTTTTCTAAATAGCTTAGTATTTCATTCCAGATTACCAGAATTGCTTGGCCAGGCACAGTGGTGGCTCATTCCTGTAACCTCAGCACTTAGGCAGGTTGAGGCAGGAGTATGACTTGAGCTCAGGAATTGGGACAACAAAGCGAGACCCCTATCTCTAAAAAAAAAAAAAACCAAAAAATGAGGCGGGAGGTTAGTCTGAGCCCAAGAGGTTAAGGCTGCAATGAACTGTGATTGCACCATTGCACTCCTGCCTGGGTGATGGAGTGAGACTCTGTCTCAAAAGAAAAAAAAGAAAAGAAAAAGAAAAAAAGAAAAAAAGAGAATTGCCTTTTCTTGTTTCAGAATTCTCATTTAGGGTCTACTACTGTCATTGGATTTAATTATATGTGCACTGCTGACAACTGTTTCTTTTCCACCTCATGTGCTCCTGTCTTTGTTGGTGGGGTTGCTGGTACTGGGAGGAGGGTGGTACTATGGCACTATTTGCTTACAGTCTTCCTCTAGCAGTTTCCTCTATTCCAGCTGCATAGGCACCCTACTCAGAACCTACTCTGAAATTCAGCACACGCACGCCTTTCTCCTCCCCAAAAGGCCAATGGCATCCTGAGTGGGTCTAAGGATCTCAGGTTGCAGTCCTTTTCTCTCAGTAGTCAGGTGCCACTCCCTCATTTCATGTAAGGTGTTGCACATGAAACACTGAATGACACTCTGATTCTCTAAGTCACTGGTTATTTCTGTCTAGAAGTTTATCATATTTTCTCTTTATTCTTGAAATTTAAGAATTTGCCAGATCACCTTCAGTGACTGGGTTTTTGTTGTTGTTATTGTTGTTGTTGTTTTTTCTCATCCCTTCTGCTTGGAACTTGGTGAATAGTTTCCATGTGCACATTCAGGTTGTTCTTAATCTCAGACATTTTCTTCTTTTATGGGTTTAACAATTGCCTCTTCTCCAACTGTAGCTTTTCTCTCTGGATCTTCTTTTATTTACATGTTAGTTTGTCCAAGAGAGATTCTCCCAAACCCTATTTTTTCTCACATGATGGTCTTCTGCTTGTACTTTTGCTGTTTTTTTTTTTTTTTTTTTTTTTTTTTTTTTTTTTTTTTTTTTTTTTTGAGACGGAGCCTTGCTCTGTAGCCTAGGCTGGAGTGCAGTGGCACGATCTCAGCTCAGAGCAACCTCCGCCTCATGGGTTCAAGCGATTCTCCTGCCTCAGCCTCCTGAGTAGCTGGGACTGCAGGCATGTGCCACCACGCCTGGCTAATTTTATTTTTGTATTTTTAGTAGAGACGGGGTTTCACCATGTTAGCCAGGATGGTCTCGATCTCCTCACCTTGTGATCCGACCACTTCAGCCTCCCAAAGTGCTGGGATTACAGACATGATCCACCACGCCCAGCCTGCTCTGTGTTTTATGTAAGTCTGAAGTTAAGTTTAAATGTGAATTTATACTGTGTTATATAATGTTCTTTTTTGTTGTTGTTTTCTGTTTTGTTTTTTTGGCCCAGGATCTCATTCTGTTGCCCAGGCTGGTGTGCAGTGGTATGATCTCAGCTTACCACAACCTCCACCTCCCAGGTTCAAACGATTCTCCTGCCTCACCCTTCCAAGTAGCTGGGATGACAGACATGTGCCAACATGCCTGGCTAATTTTTGTATTTTTAGTAGAGAAGAGGTTTCACCATGTTGGCCAGGCTGGTCTTGAACTCCTGGCCTCAAGTGATCTGCCCACCTTGGCTCCCAAAATGCTGGGATTACAGGTGTGAGCCACCGTGTCTGGTCAATACAATATTATATAATGTTATTTTAATGTTGCCTCTGAAATTTCCTATAACTTGTGGAGCTACCATTGCTACCTCTGCTGCCGCTGCTGTTACAGATGCTGGGCTGGCCACCCCCTCAGAAACCACCATACCCTGGACTTCCCTGAGGCGCGCCCATGAGACCTGGCCAACCGCTGTGTATGCACCCTGCCCACCTGCCCTGGGCTGCTGCTCACCATACCCATCCATGTGTGCACTGCTGCCTGGCATATGCCCTCTGCCTATGCGCAGGCTACACTGGCCCACAGACATCACCACAAAACACAAGTCCAAAGAGGAAGTCATACTAACAATTTCAAGATGGTCACAGAAGAACATTAAGCCATGCAATTACACAAGTGATACTGCCACGAAGCCAGCCCGGTCTGGGAGCCCGGGCATACAGCAATGGTAATTTCCACTTTCCCAGCCTCTAGTCACTAGTGGTTTGAATTGAAGTGTTTAATGCACTTTGTATTGCCAAGCTAGTAAGTAATTTGTCTTATCAATCTTCGGTTACAGTCTCTCCTCCTAGAAACAATAAAGGCTTTGTACAGCTTTCTAAGCCAGCAATTGTCTCTCCTCTTTCTAAGCAAGTTGGCTGTCTTTCCTAGGAAACCAATGTGAACAGAGCTTTGAATAGTCACTAATGACTTAAATTAGTTGCTGGGTCTTTCTGAGTCCTTAATTTTCTCCAGGAGTTATTAGCTCAGGCATAGAGAAACACCAGACTTATCTAGCCCTTGAAATCACCATGGCCATAAATGCAGTTCATAGCGTAATTCAGAGTGCAAATTCTGGAGCAATCCTGCCTATTCAAATCCTATTCCTACGTCATCTTTCCTACTGGAAGCCTTTGGCATAAGCTATGGTTTGAATAGAGCCCCCTCCAAAATTCAGGTGTTGCCAATATGATAGTATTAAGAAGTGGGGCCTTTAATAGGTGATTAGGCCATGAGAGCTTCTTCCTCATTAACGGGATTAAGGCCTTTATAAAAGAGGCTTCACATAGCATTCTGCTAGTTCACTCTTTGCCCTCTACCTTCTACCATGTGAGTATGCAGCAAGAAGGCCCTCATCAGATCCTGCTGCCTTGATCTTAGACTTCCAGCCTCCATTACTGTGAGAAATACATTTCTGTTCTTAAATTACTCAGTCTGTGGTCTTGTGCTATAGCAGCACAGATTAAAACAGCATGTTATTCACCTCTGTATACCTGTTTTCTTGTCTTTAAAATGAAGATAATAGAATATCTTCAAACATAAGGCTTGATAAGTGTTTATTACACTCCAGTTCTAAATAAATGGGGTTCAATCTCTTAGCTTACAGCGGTGATGTTCCTAAGAAGACAAAAATGCTAGCTTTCACTTGCATAACTCTTTCTATTAGATGTGGAGGATGTTTACTATTGCTTTCTGAAGGGGTCTGCAAAACAGCAGAAATGGGAACCCAATTCAGCAAGGTCATTACAAACGTACAGCTGGGTGAAGGCTGCTGCAGAATCAGCTGTGTGTGTGTGTGTGTGTGTGTGTGTGTGTGTGTGTGTGTGTGTGTGTGTGTGTGTGTGTGTGTGTGTGTAGGTAGGTAGGTAGGTAGGTATGTGTGTGAAGATAAGGTTCTGAGTCTGCGTATCATCTACCCTGTGCTTACGTGAAAGAAGGCCCTGGGTTTCCCTGTATATATCACCAACAAATACGTGCAGCTTTCATTTGATTACTGGAATTGCCTCCTCTTGTTTACCTCTCAGTTGTCAGCAGAGCTCCAGTGAGACAACACAGATAAGTAATACAGAACAGAGCACCTCCTCTTACCCACAGAAGACAAACAGCAGGCATTTTTTAGTGTTTTGTTTTGTTTTAAGTGAGATGAGGCTTTTCAAACCCACCTATTGTAATACTTGGTCATAGATGTGAAGTAGAAGCCAACAGCAAGGTTCTGTAAAAAGGAATTAGAATTTAAAAAGAAATTCACATTGAAGTTTCATCAGCTTTGCTAGTATGGACTAAAAGGTTAATTCAGGTTAATTCATCAACCCTAGATGCTAATAGAAAGGCATGTTAAAAATTGATTTCTTCCTGACAGACTTTGTAAAATATATGTGTGACCTGTTACAAGGAAATCAAATTATCAAAAAAGCTGAAGTTGTAATAGTTGGTCAAATTCTCCCATCAGATTTGTGTTATAGCGTAGTATCTGCAGGTGTCTCTGGCTTTAAAGGAGTGGCCTCTAGAAATGGTCATGAAACTTGTGTCCTACCCATTCCCGTCTCCACGGGCCTAAGCCTGTTCTGCCCCCCATCCAGGATGAGGCCTGGCTGTCCGAGGTTGCCCCATAGAGTGCTTATCTCACTTTTTGTTGCCTTCTGCACCAGCTGTATTAACATCTGATGAAAAGCTGAACGAGGAAAAGAGAAACCACGTTGGGATTCAAACCACAGAGGGAACATTATACACAGAATTGGTTATGTGGTGGGTAATGGAATTGCTGAGAAGCCAACCAGGGATGATAAGGAAACACTAAGAGTAGCAAACAGTAGAAAGCTACTACTTCCCCTGGGCTATAGGATGACAGAGGAAAGAGGATGTGTTACTGGGCTCCCAGAAGTCAGGGTCACCTGGGAGAGGCTCCAGTGAGACTGGAGGCATGAAGGAGATTCAGCGCCACATCTCAGACCAATTAAATTCGAATCCCTGCCATCAGTGGTTTTTAAAATTCCCCAAGCGATTCCAAAGTGCAGTCAAGATGGAGAGCCGCTGCTTCGAGTGCCTAAGCAGAATCTGCATTGCCAGAACAACTCTGCCCCAGACTGAGCAAACATGGGGAGAAGAGCTATGGCCATGCCATCACTCAAGGTCCAGAAACAGGGACCAAATGCACCAATAGATCAGAAAGCCAACCTGTTCACAGGTATCTTTGAAGAAATAACCAAGAACCAGATTTGATTCATATAACTTTTCTTCATAAGTGACTTCTTAATAATTGCTCTATAAAAAAACTACTTTAAAGAGCCATAATTTTGCTTAATGTATATTGAAAAAAGTGATTAAATGTAATACCATATGCCACTTACAGTAAACCAGTATTATCTAGCACAATCGATGAAAAAGTCTTTTGAATATTCAATATATAAATTGACTGGAGTAGAATATTCTGCTTAATAACTCTATTAACTTGCACATATTAAGTGTGTGCTAATTATTTGTCGAATGAACTAATCATCAAAGGAAGATTCATGTACAATGTGATATTACTGTGATTTTTATTGTGTTTTAATTCCTTGAAAATTGATAATCTATGACAATACATATAATGAATCCTTTAACGAGAAACAAACATCTTCATATGGTCTTTTCAAAAAAATGACTGAGAAGGCCTTTTAAGATTTTGTACAGCCCTGGGGTAATCACCATGAACACCAATTATCATCATGAATATTGTTAAAGAGAAGTGTGATTGGCAAAATGCCAGATAATAGAGTTCAATGGAGCCCCAGGTAACTGGAAAAACAGTTAACTCCTTTTAAAGAACTACCTGTAATAAATTCCTATGCCCTTTTCACTAGGCATTTATTCATACAAGAAACGTTTATTAGGCAGTTAACATGTGCCCTGGGGAGTAACAAGGCAAATAAGGTCGTTGCCTCAGAGCACTTTATAATCAAATGGAAGGGATTAAACAATCACACAAGTCCCATAGGAGGTGGTAGGTGCTAATTCTAATGTTTAGTGAGGTTTGGGGATGACCAGGCCAGGGGACATGAGAGGAGAGGTCTGAGAACAAATACCAGTTGGGAGTAGGATGCAAAGACACTCATGGAAGAGGCAAGTGACCTAATCAAAATGGTGCTTGCTGTAAGGCTCTTGATTCGGTTACTCTTCTAACATGTTAAAAATAAGAAAAAGGCCGGGCGCGGTGGCTCAAGCCTGTAATCCCAGCACTTTGGGAGGCCGAGACGGGCGGATCACGAGGTCAGGAGATCGAGACCATCCTGGCTAACACGGTGAAACCCCGTCTCTACTAAAAAATACAAAAAACTAGCCGGGCGAGGTGGCGGGCGCCTGTAGTCCCAGCTACTCGGGAGGCTGAGGCAGGAGAATGGCGGGAACCCGGGAGGCGGAGCTTGCAGTGAGCTGAGATCGGGCCACTGCACTCCAGCCTGGGCGACAGAGCGAGACTCCGTCTCAAAAAAAAAAAAGAAAAAAAAAAGAAAAAAGCAGATAATTTTGTCATTTTTTTCAAACCAGAAAACCAATTAGGGATTATTGGAAAACTCTATGCAAAAAGTGCAAAGAGGACAATTGCAGCAAGTACCCAGATGAAGGGTGGATGCTGCAAATACCACAGTGAAAAGAATCCATAGCATTTCACGCCTGAATGTCTCCAAGGGTTGATTGGGGTAAATTAGGGAAACAGAAAGGAAGAGCCAATTAGAAGAGAAAGATAATGAATATTGCCTTTCAGATCTATCTGGTTGATGGCTGAATAGACATCCAACAAGAGACATCCACCAGGAATGCACTGAACAATTCACAGTTTACAAAGTACTTTTACTATGATACTGTGTAACCTGTATGCAAAAATAAAACACTTGTGTCACTCATATTCCAAAATATTTTGAACAGAAGTATGAATTTCTTGGTTAACAAAATATCCTTAAAGGCCTTCAAAAATAGCAGCGCAAGTCACCTGTATGTACATCAAACGTACAATTTTCACTTCACTTTCACAAAAAAAATCACAATGGCAATGATGATGTCATCCAGGTTTTTAGATTTATGTTGAAGAAAACCAGATGCAGTGGCCATCCTGTATGTGCGTGATGAGCCTGGCTTGGCACAGTGTAGATTTGTGCTTCACTGTCAAGGGCTGGAGAGACAACAGAGACAATAGTCTATTTTGCAATTCTATTGCAATTGGGTTGGTAAGAGCCCCACAGTTTGCTTCACAGCATTTCATTGATTCTTCTTTTTTCTCTATCTCTTTAGAGGTCACAGAAGTGGATTCAGTGTGAGAGAGAGAGCCAGATGATAATAATTTACCTCTGGACAATGCTTTTACATTGACAAACTACTTTCTCATACAACATTAACACCCCAAAGCTTTCAAATAGCCCTGGAAGGTGAGTGCATTACAAATGGACGCACCAAACACAGAAAAGAAATGGCAATTAAACCTAGGCCTCAGGATGTCTCCAGGTGAGAAAGAGCAGGTCTATCACTGGCTCAGACAGTTTGTTCCAGAACTATTATTTTTTTCAGACTTCAACCTGCCCAACCCAGCAATCTCCCTTCAAGACTAGTTTCGTTCTGTCTTCGTTCAACATATCTTTTAAAATACATTTTTAATGATAAAAGTTCCAATAAATTTAAAACATTTGTCTCCTAATTTCCATCTTGTCTATGTTATCAGTAAACATGTACATAATATTATGTGCATTATCACACAGATCTGCTATTTTTTATTTTTGTTATCTCATATTGAATATACATCACCAGGAGATGCTTGAGCATATAGGATGTTTTCAGCATAAGGCTCTGGATTTAGTTACTCTTCCAACATGTTAAAAATAAGAAAAAAAAGCAGATAATTTTGTCTTTTTTTCATGTTTTTTATATTAAAGTTATTTCCAATTTTAAAAAGTATGGTCATTTGGACTTTGAAGTCTGTTTTAAAAATTTTAAATTGTAGTCATCTGCACCTAAAATGTCTATTTCACAGAAAACCGAACAACTGCATGTTCTCACTTCTAAGTGGGAGCTGAATGATGAGAACACATGGACACATTAGGGGAGCAACACACACTGGGGCCTGTCAGGGGTGGGGCTGGGGGAGGGAGAGCATTAGGAAGAATAGCTAATGAAGGCTGGGCTTAATACCTAGGTGATGGGTTGATCTGTGCAGCAAACCAACACGGCACACATTTACGTATGTAACAAACATGCACATCCTGCATGTGTACCCCGGAACTTAAAATATTAAATAAAAGTTAAAGAAAAAATAGGTCTGTTTCAAACAATGGTTATGCATTTCAAGTGAGAATTTGTTAGGATATCATCTCTTAATGTTTTAATTGTGTCAGCCTTAAATCAGTACCTCTTTGCCATCCATAGCACTTGCTGCATTCTGACCCTTTCTATGATACCATCTCAATAACAACATACTAATAGTTCTTTTCTGTCTCTTGTTATCCCTATGAGAACGAATTATATCCCTCAATCAATCACAGAAGGCCCTTAGCCCCTTGCTACTCAAACTGTGGTCCACAGAACAGAAGCATTATGTGCACTCTTAGGAGGTTGTTAGAAATGCAAACCCTTGGGCCCATCCTAGACCTCCAGAATCAGAATTAGCATTTGACCAAGATCCCCAGGTGACTCATATGTATGTTAAAGTCAGCGACGCACTGATTAGATC
>NW_012115766.1:884064-933439 GCF_000951035.1 Colobus angolensis palliatus
CCCCAGAAAAACTGGCTTATTTAGTCTGAGGAATTTTTTAAATCCCAGGCGATTCTGATGTGTAACCAATGTAGAAAAGCACTGGTCCTCATTAACTCCCTCTTTTTATAGACAAGAAAACAATGAGGCCCAGTGGGTTAGGTGACTTGCTCTAGGTTATAAAGCAAATTTGCAAGTAGAACTAGAAAATGGAGGATCTCTATCTGGTTTAGGGCTTCCTCCACAATATAAGAGCCTGCTCCTCCCAAAACCTGGGCCCGGGACCTCTGTTGTTGTTCTTGGAAGCCGGCATATCCCCGCCTTGCCTTTCTATTCCACTTTCTCAACCCAGGCACGTTCTGACTTTCTGGATACACTTGAATTCCTTGCCTACAGTTCTCCTCTGTCCTTTGCTTTCCTCCCCTCCTCCACTGGGCCCACTCCCACAAGCCCTGAAACCATCCCCAGACTTTTCAGCCTCTTTGTACACTACCTTCCTCGTATCCTGGAGGAACACTTCCCGAGCTTCCCCTCCAACGGCTGGCTTCTCCTTCAACAGTCCTCTTGACGCAAGCTGGAAATGCTTCACTCCTAAGCCCTGGAATTCCGACATTCCTGTTTCTAGTTCAATTGCCTGTGCGCTGGTCTTTCTCGCCTTCTTATATTCACTGGATCTGCCCTTGACTACACCCTTCTACATAGCCCCATGGTTCTCCATGAACAGGGTGTCAGAATCACTCTGGAATGATTCCTTGCCAAGCCGTGGGTGCTGCCGCCATCTTCTCCCAAAGGCACTTTCCAAAGTGTGGGCTGGGAGGGGAAAAGACCTGGTCATCTGCGTTTGGACAGCACAGCTGGGGCTCTCCCCAGGGCTGCAACCCATTAACTAATTTCTGGTTTCCCTCATCTCCTTCTCTCTGTGTGAGTGAACCAATGCAGCCATGTTGCCAACACTGCAGCTCATTCTGTCAACCTGATGGTCATAGTAACCCCACACTGTGTTTATTTTAGTGGATTATTAGGCCCATAACAGGCACAGTTAAAATAAGAACATTTAAAATGGTACCAGTTTGGAATAAAAGTTGTTTCAATCTCATCTTGTCTTTTACTAATAAAATATCTCTATCGGACCCATCCGTCTTCCTCTAATTATGTCTCTGTTGCGTCCTCTCTGGCTTACCACTACTGCCCCCTGTTGACTGAAATGTTGTATTTTGAAGCCTTGGGGCTGCTTACCAGAGACTCACAGTACTCATAATTTAAAGGGGAAAAATATGGTTATAAAACCAATATGTCTTAAATGCAATACTGTGACCTTGGAACACTACAGAATTTGCCATCTAACATCTTGGATATGAATTATCCAAAGCTTTGATTCACATGAAAAACCAACTGAAATGCCTTAGGCAAAATTTATGGTCATGTCCATAATTAGACAACAACTGGTATGGTATCGAAAGGAAATTGAATTTTACAAACTGATCAATTGAGATTTTAAACAGAAAAAAAGGTCAGTCTATTCCAGCAGTTTATTAAGGGATAATGTTTCTATTGAAGATAACGTATACAAAATAAATTACGTCACTTAACATTAATTCATTTTACCATAAAATAAACATATTGAAAAATTATACTAAAATCAGAAAGTCTACCAGAGATTTTTGAATCTCATAAAGTTAATGAGCCTTCAATTATTTACCAACCAAATAACAAATATACACATTTTAATGTTTTGTCTGTGTCATTAGATTATTTCAAAAGAGCAGATGGTACAACATATTGATACAGAAATATCTTCTGCCAAATTATCTTCAGAATTCTATCAATCCAACATTTGTAAAATTTGAATCCAAGAAGATAATTTGGTATTATTAAGTAAATGTGTGACTTCATTTTTCTAAATTTAGTTTCACTAAGGGTATTCTATGAAAATGTATATTCAAAGTCACAAATAAAATAACTAGAAGACTTCAGGATGAATCATTTTGACTGTAATAGTCCCTAGTTTTACATTATTGAGCTCTATCTGATTAACAAAAAATCACATGCACATTAAGAGTAAGTAGTATGAGTCTAGGCAAAGAAATAAATGTCTGGGATAGATACGCAAGGTATTGAATATTTTCTACGTTCAGCACTGTGCTAAGATAGACATTCCCATTTCAAAGATGAGGAAACTGAGATTCACCAAGGAATGCGTTACCAAAAACTACCCAACTGTAAGGTCATTTTGAGCCTGGTCTTGTTCTTTTTTTTTTCTCTGCCTTTTTATCTCCATAATATGTATGTTGAAATTGTTTTCCTCTCTAAACCCACTAGGTTAAAAAAAAAAAAAAAAAAGTCAGAGTTCAGGAGATGGGTAGTGACCAGAATGCAGAGAGAGGGAAGATACGTGTGATATTCTGATAGAGTGTTGAGGGAAAGATTCCCTATCTGGCCCCCTTCTCAGCAAGTGTGTGTGTGTGTGTGTGTGTGTATTCACACTTATAACTAGGTTAAAAAAAAAAAAAAAAAAAAGTCAGAGTTCAGGGGACTTGAGCAGTAGTCACCAAGTCTTTTCTGGTGTGCAGAAATCATGTAAAACAAGATTTCACCATATTGTAGGTGTCCTGTTGCCATTATTAGTGGCATTTCCACCCTTTGCTCAAGGTTCCCTGTGGGTTTTCTTGACCTCTTTCTCCTTGATATCAGATAATGGGTGTTTAACCACAAAAATATGAAACAAAGACGTTCCAGGAAATGTCCTGCAACCAACAAAACTCCAACAATATTTAGTGGTTATAAAAATGGAAAAATGCAATGGGTCTGAGGGGAAAAGCTACACATTCTAGGAAACTAAGTATTTGGAGATGACATAAAGGGTTCCTCTAAAATACTGTTTCTGTTTACAGATAAAGAACTCAGCCTGAGACAGAAAGATTACTGACTAGTTGAAAGACATGTGGATAAGGAAGACAAAAAGTTACAACCTTTCACTTAGTGATTTGTCTGGAGGCCATAACTTAGGACAGCAGTAAGTTTTACTGCCTCTCTACCTAGTAAGACAGGTTATAATCATTCCTTCCTCTGAATATATAGGATGGAGCTGTGTCATCTAACACATCGCCATTGCTGGCTGACAGTTGATCTCTATTAAACCAGTTTCTGGGCACAGGCAATGGCAGTGAGCTAATTCTGCTTATCATTTATTCCGTCATTCATTCCTACATGTATTCAATTAATCAACATTTGTTGAACAATATTATGTAAGAGATACTGTAAAATAAAAAAAATACCAGACAAGACGTGGTCTCTGCCTTCCCCTCTAGAACCGAGGTCCTCCTGTCCAGGATGGCTAACATCCTCCAAATTAACATGTTCCTTTCCAAGTGCAAATTTCCAGCAGCATTGCTCAATATTAAATATTAAATGGAGATGTTATAGAACAATCTAGTTACTTAGAACCAAAATTACTTAGTACAAAAAAACTGTAAAATATCTCAATGTTTATATCGATTACATGTTGAAAATACAATATTTTGGATACACTGGAAATAAAATATATTATTAAAATTTATCTCTTCTATGCCTTTTTGTTTTTTTATTTATTTTTTATTTTTATTTTTTTTTGAGACGGAGTCTCGCTCTGTCGCCCAGGCTGGAGTGCAGTGGCCGGATCTCAGCTCACTGCAAGCTCCGCCTCCCGGGTTCGCGCCATTCTCCTGCCTCAGCCTCCCGAGTAGCTGGGACTACAGGCGCCCGCCACCTCGTCCGGCTAATTTTTTGTATTTTTTTTAGTAGAGACGGGGTTTCACGGTGTTAGCCAGGATGGTCTCGATCTCCCGACCTCGTGATCTGCCCGTCTCGGCCTCCCAAAGTGCTGGGATTTACAGGCTTGAGCCACCGCGCCCGGCTGCCTTTTTATTTTTTAATATGACTACTAGAAAATTTAAAATGAAATACATGGTTTGCTTGTATTGTATCTGTTGAACAGCACTGTTATAAATAATTTAAAGGAAAACTTCCAAGGCTCTAATAATTCTTCTTGTTATTATTTCAGAGACAAGTCTCATTCTGTTGCCCAAGTTGGAGTGCAATGGCATGAACATAGTTCACTGCAGCCTCGACCTCCTGGGTTCAAGTGATCCTCCCACCTCAACATCCCGAGTAGCTGGGACTACAGGTGCACATCACCACGCCTGGCTAATTTCTAGAAGTTTTTGTAGGGACAGGTCTCAGTATGTTGCCTAGGCTGGTCTCAAATTTCTAGCCTCAAGTGATCCTCCTGCCTTGGCCTCCTAGTGTGGGGATTACAGGCATGAGCCAACAGGACCCAGCTAGATTCTAATTGCTGACTGTGGAAGTCAAAGATAAAATGATGTGTCCCTAATGAAACTGGAAAACCGTCCTTCCAAACCAGGGCAAAATGAATGGGGGATAAAGGCCCACCTAGAATCAAAGGAATGGTGCAAATGCAGGGCGAATACAAGTGTGTAGAAACAGCCCAGACACCTCGGGGAACCACAAGTTGGCCACTTAGCGCCCCTGTAGAATTGGCCCACAATGGAAGAAGAGGTGCAGGCATTCTGGAGAATGGTTTCTGTATTATATGTACACCAGAATTCATGAGAGGAAAGCATCAGATAAGAAGACTAGAGTGGGAAGAACGCGGCGCCCTGAGACGCGGTGGAGGAAGGAGTGCACTTCGCCCCATGGGGCCAGGAAGTCCCCGCCTCCAGCGCCGCCGCCTAGCGGTCCCGGGGCTGACCCTAGAGGTGCCCTCCCTCCTCTCGTTCACCCCGAGCCACCTGCGAAGTTGTACCCGACTCACAGTCAGCATGAGACGGGTATTAGAAGGTAGCTGGATGGTTCTCAGAGGTCGCTTCTCTTCGCTGCTTTGGCTTCTGGTTTGTCCTTTTCAGCTCTTGTGTATTTCGCTGTCTCATCTCTGAAATTCTCTCTGCTCCACACGTGGCCTAGCCTGGGTCAACCTCCCGCTACCATCTTCCAGCCGCCTGGGTCAGGCCCCTTGCAGTCACACCCATTTCTCCACTGCTCGCATCACATCTTCTGTGGCTTAGTCAACTCAAGTTTTTTTAATTAAAAAAATAATTAGCTAGCAACCACTCATATGATTATGAAAGAAGGGAAAAAGTTGCAGGCAGATTTATTATTAATATAATACTTTATCAAACAGCAGAATTACTTCTCTTTGCAGTCAAGGAAATTAAAGGAAATGTGCAACACAATTATTTTTAAACAATATTCATCAACATTAATTAATAAGAAACTAACAAACAGGAATGGTTAAATAAGTTGTGATACATTCCTCTGGTGGGATACTCAACAACTATTAAAAATCATGCTTTTGAAGACTAATAATGACAAAGGAAAGTTTCATAATAAAAATTAATGAAGATACTAACTATATACAATATGATCTATGTAAAATAAAATACATAGGAAATGTTAATAGTGGCTATTTCTGGCTTCTGAGATTATAGATAATTTTAGTTTTTCTTTGCATATAGTTTCTGTGTTTTAAAAGTTTTTACAATGAACATATATTACTCTTATAATCAGAAAAATATATACATAAACTTGATTCTCTAGCATCCAATTTTAATAAGTCCAGTTTAAAATGAATATCACCAAAAGCTTATCATTCATGAAAAAATCATACCACCTCTAAAGATGATATATTATACAGTACAGTATATTATTATACACTAGGACCCTGTGTCAGTGAGGTTAGTGATGCCTGTTATGACATTGGTTTATCTTGCCTGATACAATATTGACTGATCTATAAAACAACTCCAGTGTAATACAGAGACTTCCCTGTCTGAAAATCAGCAAGACTTATTTAAGGGGCATTAAAGGATGAAACCTAATTAGCCCTTTCTAGATATCACTAGCATGTTTCAGTGTAAAAGTTCAAAGTAAAACTAGTTCAAAGCTACTTCCACAGAAGTAACAGCAAAAACATAAAATAGACCTCAGAGATCACAAAAACAAATCCAGTGTTATTCAGAACAGATTGCTTTTGAACCTATCAAGCATTTGTAAAACTATCAATTCAATGAATTACAGTACAGCTAAAGAATAGAAAGTAGTATCACTCTTCATAGAATGAGTGATTATTTCATCCTTGTTCTCTAGGGAAAGGTCATGTCATTCATCCCAATGTCTACTCAAAAATGGTGTATAATCAAATTAATCATAATGTTGCACATAATAAGCACTTTTTCCTCCTTTCCTCCACCTAGAGTCACTGCAGTATACTGTATTTCACAAGTGCTTTATGCTTCCTGAAGAGCCCAATATCACAGGATGCATGTTTATTTTTCCGCAGATACTTATCAAAAGTTTCCTACGTGCAAGGCCCCCAACAAGGTACCAGTGAGACAAATCCCTCAGGGACCCAGGGTTTAGAGAGGGCCTCAAAAATCATATAAAATATACATTTCTATAATTTGCTCTAGAAGTTTGTCATTAACCAGATACATAAATTAATACTAGTATTTGATAGAAGCATTGCTTTCGAAAGGAACATTCCAGCCTAGGGCCCTCTGTCATCTCTCCTGTATCTGCCATCTTCTTTTTCACAGGAAATGAGATTTGACAGAGGGGAAGCCACTAGACATTATTATGGCAGTTGAGAAATGGTTACTTGGTATGTAACTTTCTATTCGAACTCTTGCAATTATTATTTCCAGAAAAACATTAAATTTAGAAGTGGGTACAGATGAAAATATTCCTAATCTTGTCATTCAAATTTCTGCACAAATGTTGCATTGGTGTGATTCCTGTTTTTCATGCTTTTGCTAGTGTGTTACAGAAATTATAGTGCCTGTCAGTTTTTAATCACCCAAAAAGGAGAACAAATTCAGGCACTATTCACATTATTCAATATTTTATGATCACCTATGCCCATTTCAAAACCTCTGTCATAAGCCACAAAAACGTTTTCTGGAAGTCAGATGTATGAAATGTACAGTTTCACAACACTTAGAGGTGCAAATGATTAACAGCTGATGTGTCTGCATAATTATTTCAAAACGAATGAATAGGAAAATGTTCAGAACTATTTGTAACGTCTTCTGCCTTTCTTCGAGTAGTAAAATATAAGGGAGAGAGAAACAATAAAAGCCAAAAATAGAAAAGCTATGAAAGCCACTAAAGGCTTTCGGGTGTGGAAAAAACTGCACTCAGTACACATGGTGAATTCTTCTGGACAAAATTTTTCCAGAGTTTCTGGGCCCGGGAAACCATTGCTGTCAATTATTTTCCTGTAATGTTTCATGGATGGCTTGGGCTCAAACTGATCTGCAGCAAAGCGATAGAGGCCAAACCTCGGGGCTGTGCGATCGTTAAATGAATAAGCGAAGTATCCGCAAAGATTGATACCATCCAGTATGTGGGCTGGAAAAACAAAAAGACAGAAGAGTAGTTATTACATATGTTGCACACAACACATCACTTTTTTTTTTTTTTTTTGAGATGAAGTGTCACTCTGTCACCAGGCTGGAGTGCAGTGGCACCATCTTGGCTCACTGCAGCCTTCACCTCCCGAGTTCAAGTGATTCTTCTGCCTCAGCCTCCTGAGTAGCTGAGATTACAGGTGTGCACCACTACACTTGGCTAATTTTTGTATTTTTAATAGAGACGGGGTTTCACCATGTTGTTCAGGCTGGTCTTGAACTCCTGACCTCAGATGATCTGCCCACCTCATCTTCCCAAAGTGCTAGGATTACAGGTGTGAGCCACCATGCCTGGCCTTTTTTTTTTTTTTGGAAATAGTGTCTTGCTCTGTCTCCCAGGCTGAAGTGCAGTGGTGTGATCATGACTCACTGCAGCTGGACCTCCAAGTTCAAGCAATCCTCCTGCCTCAGTGTCTCGAGCAGCTGGAACTACTGGCGTATGCCACCATACTCAGCTAATTTTTGTGATTTTTAGTAGAGACAAGGTCTCACTATGTTGCCCAGGTTGGTCTCAAACTCCTAGGCTCAAGCAATCCTCCCGCCTTGGCCTCCCAAAATTCTGGGATTCCAGGTGTGAGCCACCATGCCCAGTAAGGTTAAATCTTTATGTATTCCTTCATGTACATGAAACAGTTAAGACTGCCGTGGAGCCATCCAAGATGGAAGACGAGAATCTATGCTTGCATAGATCCAGAGTAGGGGCTAGGGATTTCTGGTCTTCCACTTTTAGCTACACTCCTTTATCTTTGGGAAAATGCTAGATACCTCTTGGACTGTTTCAGTGAGGCACAAAATGGATAGCCCTCCATTCCAAGGGTAACAGTGTGTGTTGATGTTGGAGATTTAATCAAGTGTCACGCCCTCTGGTGACATAACCTTCAGGATATTGCCACAGCTGGGACTCCTTACCTTTGAGAGCTTCGTTTATGTAATTCTGCATATAATACACCCTCAGCTGGTCGTCCTCAGCATGCAGCCCATCGTCGATTCCGTTGGATATTATGTACATGGGGAGGTCTCCGTACTTGAACTTCAGCCAGTTCAGTACTTTGCGCAACCCCCAGGGCACCACTGCCACCTGACTGGGGGAGTTGAGCCACGTGATGTCGGTCATTTCTTGCACTTCTAGGTAATCATTGTATTTTATTGGATCTTCTTTTTCTGAGTCTACAAGGATGGTGGTATAATGGCTTAAAGCCAAAAAGTCAAAGGTACCCCGGATTAGCTTTTTTTCATCTTCAGTGAAATAAGGAAGAAGAAAATTGTTTCTTTGGTTCAGCCAGTCCCTCATCAGCCATGGATAATCTCCAGAGCCGAAAATTGGCTCAGCCAGCCAGCCAATGTCAAATTCCAAAACTCTCTCGGCCACTTCTTTGTCCTTTTGGGAGAAAGGGCAGGCAGGTTCTATCCAATCGGCCTGCAAGGCTATGGATATTTTCCCATTCTGAGCATGCCTAAACTTTTCATTATACACATGCCAAGCCAGGGCATGGGCCTTCAGGAGGTTGTGGCCGGCACTGTATGTCATGTTCCTTGTATACGGCTCATTCATCGTTATCCAAAGCTTGACGTGATGGCCGAGCTCTTGAAAGCACAGTCGGGCATACTCCGCAAAGGCCAGGGCAGTGTAGGGGTTCTCCCAGGCACCCTGCCTGGCCAGGAGGCGCGGCAGTCCTTGGTTCGGGGCCACAGGCTGCCACAGGGCCACCACCGGGGTGATGTTGACACGGACAAGCTCGCTGACCATGCAGCGATAGTACTGTAGGATGGTGTGGTTTACCTGGGACTGGTTACCCAGAGGGAGAATCAGGGCCCAGTCCAGGGAGAAGCGAAAATGTGTAACGTGCATTTCCTGGAGTAAAGTGATCTGCGGCTGGATGGCGGCAAAGTCAACACAGTAGGATTTCCTCTTCTTGGTCACAACCCCATCCACTTTAATAAGCCTTTTACTGTGGTGGACATCCCACAGGTAAACATTCAGGTCGGTAAACTGAGACAGAGTGGTGTCTACCTGCAAAGGGCAGAGTAAACATGAGCGTCACCTGGACAGCCCTGAGGAAGTAACTCAATGCAATTATTTTGGCAAAACTAGCAAGGAATATCAGCAAAAATAGAAGCCTTTCTAGCTAAGAATGTGACCTGTCTTTCATCAGTTGTCAGCTCCTGAGGAAGACAATATTCCACTTTCTCATATGCACACTCGCTTTACCCGTAGTTCTAACTCTTAAACTGTTTCTTTAATGTTACCCCCAAAAGTCTGGATTTGGTCACTTTAGATGACAAATGCTAATCAGTCTCGCACACTGCTGGTCGGTGTTATGTAAGCAGAGTATTTTGGGGTGTTTTTCTTTTAATATAAGAAATCACTAATGGCATGAGACTTTCAAATAAAAAAAAAAAAAACTAGTTGAAAAAAAGAAAAAGTTTAAAATGTGAGAGAGTTAGCCAGGTGCGGTGGCTCATGCCTATAATCCCAGCACTTTGGGAAGCCGAGGTGGGAGGATCACTTGAGGCCAGGAGTTGGAGACCAGCTGGGGCAACAAGTCAAAATCCCGTCTTAGCCTGGCATGGTGGCACAGGCCTGCAGTCCTAGTTACTCGGGAGGTTGAGGTGGGAGGATTACCTAAGCCTGGGAAGTCAGGACTGCAGTAAGTCATGATCACATCA
Source organism: Colobus angolensis palliatus (assembly GCF_000951035.1). Taxonomy (NCBI): domain Eukaryota; kingdom Metazoa; phylum Chordata; class Mammalia; order Primates; family Cercopithecidae; genus Colobus; species Colobus angolensis. The sequence continues at coordinate 894,174 of NW_012115766.1, forward strand.
CTCTATATCAGCCTCAGTGACGGAGCAAGACCTTCTCTCAAAAAAAAAAAAACAAAAAAACCCAAAATCAAATTTAAAAAACTGAGTAAGTTAAGTAAGAAAATGAAAAGATATTTATAATTAAATTGTGCTTAAAATTACGCTCTAAATTGAGGTTTGCTATAGGGAGAGGGAGTGCTGAATAAACGTAACTCTTACCTTTTTGTTGGGTTTAGGGTCAGTGACAGAATCTAATAAATTCAATCTGACTGATGGTAGAAAGTCCAAGAGAAAGGCCAGGTGCAGTGGCTCATGCCTGTAATCCCAGCACTTTGCAGGGCTGAGGCGGGCAGATCATGAGGTCAGGAGTTTGAGACCAGCCTGACCAACATAGTGAAACCCCATCTCTACCAAAAATACAAAAAGTAGCTGGGCATGGTGGTGCACACCTGTAATCCCAGCTACTCAGGAGGTTGAGGCAGAAGAATCACTTGAACCCAGGAGGCACAGGTTGCAGTGAGCCGGGATCATGCCACTGCATTCCAGCCTGGGTGAAAGAACGAGACTCCATCTCAAAAAGAAAGAAAGAAAGAAAGAGAGAGAGAGAGAAAAAGAAAAGAACAGAAAGTCCAAGGGAGAACGTGGAAGGAAAGAACAATATTGTCATCCACCCATAGTGGAATTTTTAACATAGTTAAAAATTTTTTCTAAATTTTATTCTTCTGTAACAATGATGACAATTATAGTTCTCAATCATATGTTATAAAATCCTCCCAAATAAAAATACGCATTTAGGAAAAGTTAGCAAATTATAAAATCAAAATCACAAAATCATTCCTTTTTGTGGAGGGAACGCAAACTGAAAAATCCATCTGGAAGAACTGTACCCTAAGCCCGTGTTCCCCTCTGAAATAATCCTGTTAGAACAGGTTCCTTGGTCTGATGCCCTGTATAAAAGCAAGGGTCACAAACCGTAGCAGAGTTTTTGTTGCATTTTACGGGCCTGTTGCAAATGCACTGCTATTTCTCTGGAGAGGTAAGTGTGTTTATAAAGAAAAGTCATTAAAAACAGCATGTCAAAGGGAAATTGCCTTTTCTGGAGAACCGTCCCTTGCAGAACACTCACGCATGAACTTCCCCTAATGCTGTGGGAATGCTGTCAGAAGTATTTTTCCACTGTGATGCACCCCACAAATCATGTTTCCTCAGCTTTGAAGGAGAGAATATTTGCACGCTCTTTTGAAGTATTCAGAGTTTGAAGGAATTTTTCGGATTATTTTTATAGAGCTCTGAGTTGACTAAACTCATAACTTTTTTTTACCGTGATTGTTCCAAAACAACAGCTTTTATTCAGTCCATCTGAAAACAAATATGAAAGACTACGGTATCATTTCTGGAGAAAAAAAAATGTTTCTTGAAAATACAGGACAGGCCGGGAGTGGTGGCTCACGCCTGTAATCCCAACACTTTGGGAGGCCAAGGCAGGTGGATCACGAGATCGGAAGATCAAGACCATCCTGGCTAACATGGTGAAACTCTGTCTCTACTAAAAATACAAAAAGTTAGCCGGGTGTGGTGGTGATAGCCTATAGTCCCAGCAACTCAGGAGGCTGAAGCAGGAGAATGGCGTGACCTCAGGAGGCGGAGCTTGCAGTGAGCTGAGATCGCGCCACTGCACTCCAGCCTGGGCGACGGAGTCTGTCTCAAAAAAAAAAAAAGAAAGAAAGAAAAAGAAAACACAGGACATTTGAGGCAAAATTCCACCTAACCTCCATTAATTTGTTAACTTAGGTTTTACTAAAAAATAAAATAGTGAAGTTGGACCTTTCAGAAGGAATGGCCATTAAAACATGTATTTAGTATGTTATGGGAGAAAGTTTCTCCTCACAGGGACCAATGTTAAAGAGGCTCTATGTCCTCAGTACATAGTGAGTTCGATATTTATATTAACTATGAGCATCCGTGGTTATGGAAAAACAAACCTCTCAGCCAAGAAAGTAGGTCCAAGTAAAGTGACAATCCATGTGAACGAGCCTAAGGTCAGGGTTGTGTGCTTCTGAGGACATTATTTTTCAAGTTGTTCAGGTGAAATGCATGCCTCAAACACTGAAAGTTTCAAATACTAGCCAGGAGGGAAAAGATGAAGTTCAGTGGTTTAAAAATCACTTCTCAGGATTTTAATATAATGTCTTAAAGCTGCAGAGTACTGTTTGTAAGTGAAAACACACACACCTCAGAACTGACATACAAAGAACTTATTTTGACTGTGTCAGTTAGGTTGACATCGTCAACCTGTGTCCAGTTAGCTTGAGAAGGGTACTGTCAATGTAACACAAAGCCTGAGATGAAAACCAGAAGAAGAAAATAGCAGTTGCAGCCTTTCCCCACCAGAGAGCTTCCAGAGAAGCTTCCATCTGCTGTGGGTTTGACAGTGACTTAATTTTGTGTTTGTTGAGTTCTGCACAGGAGGAGACTGTGCCAGGAGCAGGGGTGCGGTCCCCAAGTTGATGAGGAAAAAAGGACAGTGTGATCTGAGAGCGAGACCACTGGGGCCAATTAGTGGCTGACCTTAGGTCAGATTCTAAAACAATAGCTTCTAGAGTATAGTAGGAAAAGGAATTATCTCCCATCTCGCTTGCTATTCACTGCTATACTTACTGCTTCTGACCAGCGTTTCTCTTATCCCTCAAGGAAATAGGATGTACCCTTAAGACTTTCTCACTACTTACCAATTCCCAAAGCCAGCACACAGCCCCCGGATGAGGAAACAAGCAGGAGAAGTAGGGCTCCCTCCGACACCCCCCCTCCCCTTTGTTCTGCATTCGTTCCCACAATCTGCACAGCAATGCTGGCTGGGAGATTGTGCCGCATACAAAGGACTGAATCTGCCAGACTCAGGCTGCTCTCTGAGATCCATGCTCAGCAGGGAGCAGGGAAGAGATAGCACAAAGACCAGGGACCATCCGATCTATCCCCAGTCCCAGTAAAGAGGAGGAGGAAGGAGGACTGCAGAGGTCTTCCTCCCTTTCTCCTTCTCCCCTTCTTCCTCACCAGCCTCGCTTCTCCCACCTCAGATCCTCTCTGAATCCCACAGTGGAATCTACTCTGAGGAGGGAAATTAGGATAAGGAGATTTCAAATAGCAGGGGGCTTGGAGAGAAGGAGAGAGTCGGAGCAGGGCAGAATATTACACAGTAAACAGGAGGGAGCTCAGAAGCATTTCTCCTGGGCTCACATATCCTAGCATAAAAGATGATACATCCAGTCTTTTTTTTTTTTTTTTTTTTCAGCGACCAAGTCTGGCTCTGTGACCCAGGCTGGAGTGCAGTGGTGCGATCTCGGCTCACTGAAAGCTCCGCCTCCCGGATTCACACCATTCTCCTGCCTCAGCCTGCTGAGTAGCTGAGACTACAGGCACCCGCCACCACACCTGGCTAATTTTTTGTATTTTTAGTAGAGACGGAGTTTCACCATATTAGCAAGGATGGTCTCGATCTCCTGACGTGATCTACCCGCCTCGGCCTCCCAAAGTGCTGGGATTACAGGCGTGAGCCAGTCATCTTTTAAATGGAAGGTGAGGGTTTAAGTCTGAGACTGCCTGTAAAATGAACTGGATGGTCTGAAAAGGAAGAATAATCCCAACCAGCAAAAAATGTATTAAGGATAGCGTTAATTTATTTCCTTATAAATAAAAGATTTCAATTTGATATTTACAAGAAAACAGCAACCCATTTCACATTCTTCCAAGCATTTCCTTTCAAGCTGTGATTTGCAGAACCAATGAATTGGCTACCATAACCCAAACATGTCAAAGCCAACTGCTTGTCTATGGACACTGAACTCTGTCCCTGTGTTGAGGGCTATTTTCACACTTGGGACTCTATCAGCAGCAATCCCCCAGCCCCACCCTTGTTACCACCATGCCCGCTTCACTCCATTGCATCATTTGTGCATACATTGTTTTCTCTCAGTAGATTCCTTTGCTCCTTTGAATGCAAAGGTTGCCCTTACTCATCTCAGTGTACCCTCTACCTGCACTCCCCTTAACCAAGCGACCCAAGCAACTAACACAAGGCTGTGGAGACACTAGACATCCAATAAGTGCTTACTAGAGTATCCAATCAAATGCTGGAAAACAAGTCCCTTCAAAATTTGGGAAATTTAAAAGAATGTTAAGGGCTTACTACTGAGAAGACGCTCAATAAATATTGGTTGATCATTTTGAAGAAATTTCATATCATTTCAATGACTATTGCTAAAAAAGACATTCTGACCAGTGAGTCACTGGATCTAGGGTTTACTTTCTTAGGGTATCTCTACACATTTGTGGAGCCCACAGTTGTGCCTCTGGAGGAGTCTGCCTAATGTTCCTGCCTCAGTCTCAGCAGCACCACTGAAACTCAGAGGCTTTGGAGTTCTGTGTTAGATCCTGTTCGTGAAAACACTCAACTGCCTTAAAAAGGACCAAAAACCACAATGTGAAAAGAGAGTGTTTTATCTTTTCACTGTCTTAACCGGATCTTAAATATTGATATGTTTTAAATTTATTTCTCTTTGCATCTAACTTAAGATGAAGATAGGAAGATTTCTGGAGAGCAGGGTGCAACATTCCAAATTGTATCCTTAGTGTGCTCATAAGGAATTGTTTCTGGCTCAAAGAACGGACAATGTGCCATGACAATCAGCCTAGGAAGGAAGCACTACTTACTAGTGATAGGGCTTGGTGAGACTGCTGATAGGTTTTGCCAGCTGACTTACTTGAATGTAGTTGTCAACAATTCCCCAAGCAAAGTCACAGGGAAATGTCCCTTCTAGGGGCTGATTTTCAGGTAAAGGAGGGAAGCCATTTTTCTCTATCAGCTTTTGGTAGAACAAGGCTGAAGACTTTGGCAACAACGTCTTTTCCTGGCTTAGAAAGTCGACATAGAAGAGTCCACGCCTGATGCTGTAACCTCTGTGCCACTCGAAACCGTCCATGAGGGACCATGCGGTGTACCCGATGACATCCACCCCATCTAGCTTGATGGCTGCAAAGGGAAGAGGGGACAAGAGCAACACGACCCTTCGCTGGGCACTTGCATTATGATTCAAGAGCATCTGAGCGTTCTCCTACTTAAATAAAGTGCAATGCTTCTTGTTTGGTAAGCCAATGATTTCTCTTCTTGACAAAAGACTCTAATCAAACCTATATAACTCTACAAATAAATGCCCTCAAATTAGGCCTATCAATATGTTTTTTTGGATTTCTGAGCACCTCGACAGAATAGTTCCTTATTTATAATACATGTTCTACAGGGCTGGAAAGATGTCTTGTACCACTTTCCATCCTAGACACCCAGCATTGTGTCTGATGCAATAAATAAATAAATGAAGGCTTTAAAAGCATGATCTATTTATACTGTTTTCTCTAGGAAACATGGACATTCCTTTTCCTTTGAAGTGTTTTATTCAACCAAAATAACAAGAACTGAAAAACATGTGCAGAGAGCTAGATATCCTGGGATTTATGTTCAATTTAATCTAAAAATCTAGATTAGTAACTCTGAAAGTTAAGTAATTACAAATATTATAACCCAGTTTCTCATTTACAAATGGGTTTTTAAAAATTAATTCAAGTTCCTCAAGACCCCAAATGAGAAAGGTGTTACATGAATGCATTCCTACTATTGCCAAATTGAATGTCTCCATTAGGATTTAAAAATATAAATTCACATAGTTCATGTTAGATAATCTTAGAGATTTTTTTCCAGAAGTCTTTGACAGGAAATGAGAACTTTACCCAAAATCATACCTTTTAAGGTTTCCATGATGAACTTTTTGAGGTAATACATATATTTGGCATCATCTCTCTTAGTGGTCCCTGAGACAAACCAGCCATTTTCCACAATAAATATTTGAGGATGGTTATATTCAAGGTCAATCCAGGAAAGCAGTTGTCTCAGGCTGGGAGATTCTAATTGGCGGAATTTCATGTGAGGGTCCAAAAGTTGAAAACTCAAGGTTGGTCCAAAGGAAAGAGCAAAAAAGTCAGCAGTTCCTTTGATGAACTTTTTCTCAGGTTCAGTAAAATCAGGCAGAAGAGACGAAAGGTTATTCTTCATGCTCTCAGGATAGTCACCATCAATAAATACGGGTTTGGCAAACCAGCCTAGTACAAAGTCCATAGATTTTTGACATTCTTTGATGCTATGGTCGGTCATTCTTCGAGGACTGATCCAATGAGAGCTTAGGGCGATGGACACCTGGCCTCCCTGAGTGGGACGGAAAGAAGTATTGTAGAGATGCCAGACTTTGGCATGAGCCTATGAAAAGAAAAACCATGGCGAATTTATCTCTAGTTGTGAGGAGAAATGTAATATAATACTTGAATCCCCAACTCAAATGATAGGTTTCTCATCAAGCCTAACTTAATGACTAATAATGTAAAAATCAGCTGGAACCAATAAATTAATTCAAAGGTAGGTCACCCCACAGTGAGGTGCTACCAGGACTAGAGTTATTTCCATTGATTTTTAGCAGTCAGTGGAAAAATGTAAATTCCTTGGGTTGAGTGTGTGTTATCCACATTTTGAAAAGCTAATGAAATAAAAGAATTTGTTATAATATCTTACTATTTAATTGACTTTGGATTATGTACTTTTTAATTTACGGGTTTTGTGAAAAGAACCAATGCTACATCTGTGATCACACCAGGAATTTCTAAATAGGATTATATTTTTTATCCTGAAACTGGGAGTTTTCAAAATGACTCAGGTCATTGGAGTTAATTTACTATTTCAGAGTCATCTCTCATAGCTAAAATTCTAACAAGCAATCTTCATTCTTCCCTAAGAAGAATCAGTACAATAAATTAGAGAACCCACTCCAGTATCTAACCTTGGCCTACCCTCTAGAACTCTGGGACAGTTCTGGTTTCCCACAGACCCAGGGTGCAAGGTACAAGCCAAGAGCAAAAAACAGCAAAATACAGCTGCAAGGAGATCAGATGTCCATTGTTAGCATGAAGCAGGAGTTTCATACAGCAATGAAAAGGGCTTTGCATCCATAAAACCAACTTTATACTCCCATAAATTCTTACTGACTTCTAATATCTTATTTTCATTTGTTTCCTTTTTATCTACAAAGAAGAGTGCAAATTATAGGGGTTTTTTCTCCCCTCCTCGAAGTGAGTTTCTCTTTCCCTTTGAATTCCTTGATTTACTCTTCCTATTTTCCTACAAATACAAATGTTGTTTATCAGCCTTTATTCCCCTAACATATCCTCTTTGAAAACTCCATTCTAATTCTCTGTTTGACTCCATATATTCTCCAGAATGATCATGCCAATTTTCATTCCACTCCCTGGGCCTGCAGAATCTCCTTTGTTCATTGAGCCAAATAGCCTCTTCAACATATCCTAAATATTCCTCTCTTGGTTCATTTCAGTACAGGCATCCAAGAATGGCCTCATCAACATTCTTATGGGTTCAGCCTAACATTTCAATGGAATAAGATAGTTTATGGCTAACTTTTCTTTTTAGTTTCGTGGTGAACATATCTGCTATGTTTCATTTCACTAAATGTATTTTTTCACGACCTGAAGCAGCTATCTATATGCTAAGAAGGAAACGGAGAATCAAATGTTGATCAAAAGAGTACTGGCACTTGCTTATGTGATCTAAGAAACCAGGCTCTTAATCGTGCCACACTTCTGCTAGTTTTGTGATGTCTCCTATGCTTCTCCATCTTCCCCATCACAGCTCCCCAGGCCTCCCTTCCTCGTCGAAAGGAAACCTCATGATGTTAACAGTTAAACAGAGGCTGGGCATGATGGCTTATGCCTGTAATCCCAGCACTTTGGGAGGCCGAAATTCCAGCACATTGGGAGAATCCCTTGATACCAGGAGATCACAACTAGCCTGTGCAAATAGTGAGACCCCATTTCTACCAAAAAATCAAAAACTTAACCAGGCATGGTGGCGTGTGCCTGTAGTCCCAGCTACTAGGGAGGCAGAGGCAGGAGGATCACTTGAGCCCAGGATATTGAGGCTGCAGTGAGTTGTGTTCACACCACTGGACTCCAGCCCAGTTGACAGAGAAAGATACTGTCTCATAAAACAGAAACAAACAAACAAATAAACACAACAGTTAAACATAAAATCCATCAAGCAGTCCAGGCTAGTAATCAGCAATTAACCTCTTGAGACCAAAAACCAGGGGACTTTCCTAATTTGACCCCATTTGAGGCCTATGAACAGTCATGTCCTAAATCTACCAGGCACCTTTCTGTAGAATAAGTGCTGAACAGGGAGGGCAAGAGTGAAAGCAAACAAAGAATGTATTAATCTCAGTCAGTTTTGCAGGAGCTGAAGTCACCCAATGGAATTTTTATAACTATAGACCACTCTTCTAACCTTGAGGACTTCAACAAGGCTCAGAGGAGGAGGTTTAGCAAGGACATGATCAATGACCTGGGCCATCGGGAAAGACACATACGGTCTCTGATGGCAGATAAAGTTCCTGCTCAATCCCTCTTTTTTTTTGTTTTGTTTTAAGACTGGGTCTCACTCTGTCACCCCAGCTGGAGTGAAGTGGTGTGATCACGGCTCACTGCAGCCTCTACCTCCCACGGTCAAGCAATCCTCCCACTTCAACCTCCCAAGTAACTGGGACTACAGGCACCTGGCTAATTTTTTTATTTTTGGTAGAGACGAAATCTTGCTGTGTTGCCTTGGCTGGTCTTGAACTCCTGGACTCAAGCGATCCTCAGCCTCCCACCTCAGCCTCCCAAAGTGCTGAGATTACAAGCATGAGCCACTGCACCTGGCCTTCTTCATTCTTGAGTTGGCCACATTCCTTAATCCGGGCAGGTAAACATAACTTTCCTGTGCCTCACAGGACTGCTGTAAGGATTGAATGAGACAACTTATGTAAAACTCCTAATGCAGAGTTTGCAACAGAAGGATCTCCATCCCTTCTCTCTCTAGAGGATGAACAAACCAAAAGGAAGAATATTACAGGTGGAGGAAACAACCCCTGCTAAGGTATTCAGCCCACAGTAGCGATGTGACATACTGATAAAACTTGGGGTTTGGAGTAGAAGAGACTTAGGTTTAGATTCCCTACTCCTCTAACTACGACTACTGTGGGCCTCACTTACTGCTCTGTACAAGTAGGAATGACATCTATTGTCCTATAGGGACATTGTGAGGATTAAATGAGATAATGCAAGTGAGAGTGTCTGTAGTTTTAAGTAGTTGATTATTTTACAGAGGAATAAATTTGCAACATTAGAAAGCATTTTAGATATCATTTGGATTAACTGCTCACCTCATGCCAAAACCCTGTTGAATCATATTTGATTCCTCTTTACAGAGTCCCAGGTGGTCAGGGACTCTGACTTGGTGGTCAGCCCAGGCATGGCACTGTCTCTAAGAAATCGCTGCAACCCCATGGACCCCCCACACTGTGCTGCATGCCCCTCTTCTGGGCACCAAGAGTCTCACGCATACTTCTCTCACATCATTTACTGCAGATAATGAGGTGCATCCCTCCCCAGACTGAGCTCCCTGTGGAGTTCCCTCACTCCCTCCCTGGCACACGGAGGCCCCCATTGTCTGTTAAACTGAATTGAACCAGCTTCACCACCTCTTCACGAGCCAGTTCACTCCCTTTGCAGATGGTAGATTTGACAGACTAAATATTATGAGGCAGAGTGTGGGAAGGTCACTACTGAGGATGTTGCAACAACTAAGGATGATTAATAGGGAGATGGTTACATATGGTCTTGCAATGCTTTCTAATTATTCCTGGTATGTTAATCTTACAGGCTTGTTGTCGTAAGATTGAGATTTAATAAAGTTATTGACAAGGACTCAGTGAAGTTATTAACTGTATAGCCAAGAACATTCATCTAAATACTATTTTTAATAGCCAAACATTGAAAACAATTGAAATGTCTAATATTCAAATGTATTTACAATGTATGAATGTTTTAATACATGATAGTATGACTAAAGAAATACCAGTATTCAGGATAATGCAAAAGAATATCTATTAACATGTAAAAACGTTTCTAAAATACTAACTGAACAAAAGAAAGGTTATAAAACAACAAGTAGAGTTCAGTAGCATTTTGATCTGGATGGATTTATAACTTGTTAAAACCTGTTTTGTGGCAGGATTGTGGGTGGTATAATTCACTTCATTTTACCTATCTATGTATTTTTTTCATTTCTTAACACAAACATGTATTGCTCTAGAAATTTAAAAAATAAAATTCAAAAAGGGAAAATGGCTCATAGCAGTTGGATGGCAGGCCCGCTTGATGGTTATTAAAAGTCTCTGCTTCGTCTAACCCTGCCTACCTGTTCTCTAACTTACCCTATGGTCTCTGCCTGAAATGCAACTCCCAGGCACACTGAACCCCACTTGAAGTTCTAATATTTTCTAGGCTTCCATGTTTTTGTAGGTACAGCTCTCTAAGGTATGTTTGACCTATTCCCAGTTCCTTCACCCTCATCCCCACTTTGAAACTCAGCTTAGACGTCGCCACCTCCAGGAAGTGTTCCTTGATATCTTCCCTCTCCCTAGTACTGATTAAATGTCTGTTCTATGTGTTTCCATGACGGTCCTCTAGCCAAGACCTTAACCATATTTTATTGCATTTATTTAAGTGTCTGTATTGTAGGTGTTTTGAAGGCATTGAGTCTTTTATCTCTTTGTCCTCAGATTCTAGCAAAGTCTCTGCAACACAGCCAGTATTCAATAAACAGATCTAGAGGAATGAAGGCTGGCATTAAGAACCAGATCAAGGGGTCTAGGACAGAAGCAACATTTTTCTGGGCTGAACCCGGAAAACTCTCTCATAAGCTACTCTGGTTCTTATTTTGCTTCCAAAACCATAAAAGAGAACTTTCAGGCACATACCATTAAAAAAAATAAATTAGAAGGAATTTTATATGGCAGATCTCTGAGAATAATACCGTATTATCTCATAATGTGCTCATGATCCACTTTGGGGTATAAATCTCTCTGGTATGTGATACCCTCCTTGCTTCCTTCTTACCTTCCATTTAGATTTTGAAACATGGAGTCTGAAAAAAATCTAGAAGAAAAATGGATCTGAAATTCCTTCTTACCAACTAGCTAGTAGCCCTAAATTTTGGAAGTCGAGGAAAATAATTTTGGAAGTCAAGGAAAATACTCTGAATTCCACAGAACATATAGACATTTTCTCTTTGGTTAAATTATAAGCTCCCTGTTATTTGCCTATTACTATCCCTCACAGAACTCAACACAAAGTTTCACACAAATAAGCTGCTTTTAAATGGTGGGTGGAAGGAAACAGGCGATGAACCTCAGGTCCATTCCAGCTTTCTGCCTTGGGTCGTGTTCTAGGTATGGTTGAGGAAAATGAAACCCATGCAATACACAGCAGTATCGCTGAGCTCAAAAGGCAGAAAGCAATGATGAGGACCCTGAAGCAGGTCAACATCCTAGAGAGAAAAAATCTACATACAGGAAGGGCCCAGAAGTCTACATGAGATTTCCCAAGGATCCTTGGCTGTCCATGCACAGGACAAGATTTTGTGAGGCTCAGTAAAGAAAAGCAGCCACAGGTCTGGGAGATGAATACCAAAGGTTGGGTAGGGCTGGAAAATACTGCATTTCAGAATAGCTAGAGTAGAAAAATGCAGCTGAGCCTTCAGGCATTCAGCTGAAACTCAGGAAGGTCATTACCTGAAAAGAAAGAACAAAGCTGGAATAGACCAGCTCTAACAAAGACTAAATCCACATCAAGTAAATCTGTTAATTTAACTTCTTGGCAGAACTAAATACAACACCCTTTAAAAAGAGACAGTATTGACCAGGCTCCCTATAATGTCTCATTCATAGCATACACAGCATAATAAAAATCTACCAGATATGTGAAAAAGCAGAAAAGTGAAACCCTTAAGGGGAAAATAAAGAAGTATTCAAAATCAACAGAAGCCAAGATGTCCCAGATATTGGGATTAGCAGAGGACTTTAAAATAGCTACTATAAATATTTTCAAGGATTTCAAAGAAAAGATAGATATAATGAACAAATGGAGAATAACAACAGAGAACAACAACCGAAGAAAACATGAAAATTCTAGAACTGAAAAGCAAAACAAATAAACAAATTTTTGAATGGGATTAACAATATTAATTCTAAATGGACCGTATAATAAGAATAAATAATGTAATCCCTAAAACTCACAAAAATATTAAAAGGTTTCTCTAAAAAGCCAATAAAATAAGAAAAATGAATTACCAAAAAATCTGATTTTTCCAAAAGATGCAGAAATAAAGAATGAAAAACAAATGGAACAAAAAGAAAACAAACAGCAGGATTGTAAACAGAAACCCAATCATCTCAATAAATATTCAAATACACATGGACTAAATGTTCCAAGTACAAGACAGATGCTATGAAAGTAGATTTTAGAAAAGTAAGCTTCAATTACATTCTGTGTGCAAGAAATATACTATAAATATAAAGTGATCATGTAAAAGAAAAAGAATGGAAAGAGACATATTATGCAAATGGACAGCATTAAAAAGCTGACATGGCTTTATTAATAACAAAATGGAGGCTACAAACATCACTATAATTCAACCAGAGCTAACGGACATATATATTAATAGAACATGCCATCCACCTAAAAAAGGCAGAATATACATTTTTTTCTCAAGTGCACATGATACATTTTCCAGGACAGATCACATGTTAGGCCAGAAAATAAATCTTAATAAATTTTAAACTATTGAGATCATGAAGAGTGTTGTTTCTTACCACAATGAAATGAAACTGGAAATCAGTAACAAAAGAAAAACTAGAAAATTCATAAACATTCAGACACCAACAAATTAGATAAAAATGATGACCTGGACAAATTCCTGGAAGCACACATATTACCAAAAGCGGCTAAGGAAAAAATATAAAATCTAATCTAGGTGTAAAAGAGATTGAATCAGTAATCAAAAACTTTCAAACTAAGAAAAGCTCAGGACTAGTGGCTTTAATAGTGAATTGTACCAAATATTTAAAGAATTAACACGACTCTTTTCAAGCTCTTCAAACAACAGAAGAAGAAAAAACATTTTCTAACTTAGTCTATGTGGCCAGCATTATTTTGATACCAAAGCCAGATAAAGCCATCATAAGAAAATAATAGTCATAGCTCAATATCCCTTATGAATATAGATGCAAAAGAATGCAACCAAATACTAACAAAACAAATCAAGCAGCATATTTTAAGAATTATATAGCACAATCAACTAGTATTTATTCCAGGAATGCAAAGATGGGTAAACATAAAAAGAAATCATTGTAATGCATCACATCAGTAGAGTAAAGGGGGAGAAAACCCATATGATCATCTCAATTAATGCAGGAAAAGCATTTCACAAAAATCTGAAAGTCTTTCATAATAAAAACACTCAGAGAACTAGGACTAGAAAGGAACTTCCTTAACATGATGAAGAAGAACATTTATGGGCCGGGCGCGGTGGCTCACGCCTGTAATCCCAGCACTTTGGGAGGCCGAGGCGGGTGGATCACCTGAGGTTGGGAGTTCGAGACCAGCCTGACCGACATGGAGAAACCCTGTCTCTACTAAAAATACAAAATTAGCCAGTATGGTGGCGGGCACCTGTAATCCCAGCTACTCGGGAAGCTGAGGCTGGAGAATCACTTGAACCTGGGAGGTGGAGGTTGTGGTGAGCCGAGATTGCGCCATTGCTCTACAGCCTGGATAACAAGAGTGAAACTCCGTCTCAAACAAAAAAACAAACAAACAAAAATTATGAAAATCTCCAGCCAACATTACAGTGAACGGCTGAGAGCCTTCCCCCTAAGATCAGGATCAAAACGAAGATGCCTGCTTTCGTTGCTCGGTTACATTGTATTAGAAGTTCTTGCCAGAGCATTTAGGAAGGACAAAACTGGCCAGGCGCAGTGGCTCACGCCTGTAATCCCAGCACTTTGGGAGGCTGAGGTGGGCAGATCACAAGGTCAGGAGATCGAGACCATCCTGGCTAACACGGTGAAACCCCGTATCTACTAAAAAACATACAAAAAATTAGCCTGGCGTGGTGGCGGGCTCCTGCAGTCCCAGCTACTCTGGAGGCTGAGGCAGGAGAATGGTGTGAAGCCGGGAGGCGGAGCTTGCAGTGAGCCGAGATCATGCCACTGCACTCCAGCCTGGCGACAGAGCAATACTGCATCTCAAAAAAAAAAAAAAAAGAAAAAAAAGAAAAAAGAAAAAATGAAGGAAAAAAACTATCCAAGTTAGAAAAGAAGTAAAACTATCCCTATTCACAGATAACATGATTCTACATATGGAAAGTCCTAAAGAATCCACAAAAATCTATTGCAGAAAATAAACGATTTCAGCAAAACTACAAGGTACAAGATCAACACACAAAAGTCAGTTGTATTTCTGTACAATAGCAATGAACAGCCCAAAAAGTAAATTAAGAAAACAATTCCATTTATAATAAATTCCAAAATAATAAAATATACACAGGAGTACATTTAAACACTCTCACCATTTCTACTTACATTGTACTGGAGGTCCTAGCCAGTGCAGTAAGGCAAATAAAAACATAAAACGCATGTTGATTGAAAAGGGGAAAAAAAACAACTTTGTTGTTCATTAAAAACATGATTGTCTATGTAGAAATCCTAAGGGATTAAAAAAGAAAACAGAAAAACTATTAAAATGAATAAGTGAATTTAGCAAATTGGCAGAATATAATGTCAATACAAAAATCAGCTGCATTTGGCCAGGAGCACTGGCTCATGCATATAGTCCCAGCTACTTGGGAGGCTGAGGCGAGAGGATCCCTTGAGCCCAGGAGTTCAAGGCTGCAGTGATCACGCCACTGCACTCCAGCCTGGATGACAAAGTAAGCCCCTGAATCACTGTTGTGATTCCCATCACCATAGAATAATTTTGGGACTTTATGTAAATGGCAACAAACAACTATGTAAACAAATGTACTCTTTGTGTCTGGCTAATGATTGATAAGTTTCCAAAAGTCAGTGGCTACTACACGAAGAATAGGATCTAGGAGGACAAAAGGGGAGAAAGGAGACCAGCTAGACAGCTATTGCAATGGTCCAGGCAAAAGATCCATGGTGGTTTGGACCAAAAGACATAGTAACAAGTGGCTAGATTTAGGCTATCATTGAAGGCAGAATCTGTAGAACTTGTTGATGAATTGGATGTTACATGTGGCATGTGAGGTGGGGAAAAGGAATCAAGGAACTCAAAGAAAACAAAAAATAAGGAGTTGGGGAAGGGAAGGGATCCAGTTCTGTTTAGGTCACAGGTCTGACTTTCAGTGAAGATGCCTGGTACACAGCTGAGTATATGAAGCTGAAGTTGGAGAAGACATGGATGGTATCACCAATCACCCAAATATGTTTCAGGAGTAATACTGAACGGACTGCTTTTTGTTATCTATCATTCCTTAGATTTTTTAAAAATTGAAATGGAATAATTCTTAAAGGATTAATTTAATCCTACAAATAATCTTAATTAAATAGACTGAGACCAATGGTGGAAGAAATGAAATGCAGCCCATAAACAGAAAATAATTCAAATAGCTCATTTATGTCTTCTCCTTACCCAAGAAAAGGGCCCTCCAGATGTTATTTTAGTTCTGAATTAAAGGTGCACGCTTTCAAACAGGTCAAAGGATTGAAAAAATTTTAGAATGCACTAGATATTTATTTTCCTTTTCTTTCTGGCACCCTATTACCTCAACTTCAAGAAGAGTATCGGGATTACATGTCTGAGGACTTCCTTAAAAGTCACTGCTACTATGTGGTGTTTACGTAAGCATGCCAACTAGCCTGATGTTTGTGTTCATAGACCAAATTATTCCTCTTATTTCTATCGGCACTATGGTTTATAAGCTGCAGTTCCTTAAGACAGAATTTCAAACAGCCTCCCACAAAACAACCACCTAATGGAACACATAAATAATTTACCAAAAATAACTATTTACAACTTTATCCACAAAAAATAGCCTTAAAAGTTCCTTTTGTGCAGTTCCTTAAAAGCTGCTCAGGATTTAACCTATGCAAGGGGGCTCATATTTGCCTTCCCTGACACCTAGCTAGACAAATATATGTGAACAGGCAGCAGCTTGGCACCCCTACCTGCTTTGGACTCCTTAGCAAATCAAATAAGTTGCATTTCTAGCTCTGAGTACCAAGCCTTACAGCCTTCTCCAAAGTAACAGGAAGACTGATAGAATCTCATATAAATGTAAACAGCATCACTTCCCAGCCCAGTTGTTTTGCTACAGCCAGGTCAGTTTCTCATTACTCCTCATCCAGGGCTGTACCTACATTGGATGCCAACCTACTAACCCTGAAGCTGCATTCTACTTTTCCTTCATTATCCATATCCCTTTCTGCTTTCTGTTTTGGTCTTGTCTCTTCTAAGAAGTAGTTCCTAATGAACCCCACTTACTCTTAGTACTATCTTCCCCAATTATTAACTGAAAATTCTCACTTCTTCCAAATTTGGCTCAATTCCCATCTCCCCTGTGAAGTCCTGTATGGCTCCCCAGATGCATCAGGCATTCCTTTCCCAATGCGCCCCATCCACAAGCAGGAGTAAATACCATGCTTCTTCACAGTTCCTCCTAAGTTGGTGGCTCTTCACCAAGATTGTATGATACTCTCCCGCGACAATAAAGTTGAATGGAAACAACTTGAACATCCAATAATGTGGAATTATTCATTCATTTATCCTTTCACTCAAATATTTATTAAGTAACTACTATGGGCCAGTTGTAATTCTTAAATTAGTTGAAACAACCTAAAGGGTTAACAAAAGAGATTAGTTAAAATAACCCAGGAATAAGACATTAAATGAAATAAATTATTAGCAACTAATGATCAGTGTTGATAAATATAGTTTATTAATTTTATGAGCAATAAATGATCACCATTGAAAAATATAGCTTATTAAATTATAGATTATAGTTACCTATAGACCATGTACAGTATTACCTAATTTTGGAATCATACATACAGATGTAAAATAAATTTACATGCCGGGCGCAGTGGCTCACGCCTGTAATCCCAGCACTTTGGGAGGCCGAGGCGGGCGGATCACGAGGTCAGGAGATTGAGACCATCCTGGCTAACATTCTCTACTAAAAATACAAAAAATTAGCTGGGCGTGGTGGCGGGCGCCTGTAGTCCCAGCTACTTGGGAGGCTGAGGCAGGAGAATGGCGTGAACCCAGGAGGCGGAGCTTGCAGTGAGCCGAGATTATGCCACTGCACTCCAGCCTGGGCGACAGAGTGAGACTCCGTCTCAAAAAACAAACAAACAAACAAACATACATACATAAGACAGGATTTTAAAGCATTTGTACAGATAGAGCAGTTATAGTCTCTATTAAGTAGGACTATGGGCATTTATTATGTTCTTCTGCTTCTCTGATTTTCTGACTTTTACGTAACAAAATATGTATTGCTTTTTAAATAAGAAAACACAAATGTTTTAAAACTGGAATTTTCAAGTTTGGAAAATTTTCTAGTTCAAATTATTTACTATATTGTTTTTCTAAGTTGATGATGTCTCCTCTGCTTGTTTAGCTATGTTTTCATTTTTTCCCCCACAGGATGGATGGCATAGATTGCTGCAACTGATTTAGTCATTCACTTCTCAATGATGATTTATTGAATTCCTAATCTCCTATTGTTATACCTTTCAGTCATTCCAATTTCTGAAAAAGAATTGTTAGAAATGTTTTAAAAATTCCTGGCATACCAAAATTATCAATACTGGGAAGTCTAGTAACTGGGATTTATTTTTCACCAAATGGTCTACTTGATTAAATTATTCTCCACCAAAATGTTTTTGACCATGTTGCATTTCATCAAATCATCTGGAACTCTCCCAAAAAAAACTGTAAGATCCAAATAATTAAGCCAAACAATTGGACTGTCTTTTTTAGCCTGTGCCACCTCAGGGCAGATGGGTTAGGGGAAAAGAGCCTTTAAAATATTCCCCATAGTGGAATCTGGCCGGGGCTTAGGGAGGGCAATGGAGTGTCTAAGCATGGAAACGATGATTAAAGGAACAGATACAACAGTTTACCCAAATGATAAAATGATGTTGTGAAAATGATGGTATCAACCTAATTAGGCTACAGGATTAATAGTTTGTGGCTTTTAGAACATAAGATTACAATAGACAGTATAGGGCCAGAATATGAAAAGTTTTGAATGTAAAGTTATTTGGATTTGACAGAATAGGTCATAATAGATAAGCATAAATTTCTGAGACAGTGATGACCAGTCACATGCTCAAAATCATCCATTGCAGAATGCATTAAAATGTGAACAGCTGGATGTGGAAAACTGGCATGATACTGCCAAAATGCAGATACAATTAAGGTTCTAGACAAAGGCGGTGACTACTGAAAAGCAAAACAACAGGGCAATCTGAGAAATGTTTGGAAGTGCAGAATAAGAAGAGCATGGTGCATTAGTTACACATTGCTCACATGCTCATGAAGAAATATTATTCGTGAGCTAGGTTGGGCACCACTAAACATTTCTTCCACTCTGGTCTCATCTGGCTGATCTAGGATGGTGTTGGCTGGGACAAATGGGACAGGTGGGTTCTGCCCCACATGTCTCATCCTCCAGTGGACTAACTTGGGCATTTTCTCATAGCAATTGCAGAGAAGCAAGAGGCTAAGCAGAAACTAATAAGCACTTTCTGTGTTTGCCAGCATTATGATCGTTGGCTAAAGCAAGTCACATGGATAAGCCCAGAGTCAAAGAAGAAGCTGAATAGACACCTAGAGTAGAGGACACTGCAAAGTTACATGACAAAGGGCATGGATACAATGAAGAGAGGACAACATTGGGGTCTTTAATTCAATCAGTCTATATCACGTAACTGACTAGACCTAGGCATTAAAAAATAAAGTATTAAAGTTGACAGCTCACGTGTAGTACACAGCTAGACCAAAAAATGAGTCAGTCTGGAAAGGTGAAGATATTTGTTGCTTTCTGGCTGGATCTACAGATTCAAAAATCTTTGTTGGTTTTTGAAAGGTGACTAATTTGGTAGATGGCATAGTTCTCATGCCAAGACATTTATTTAGTCATTTATTCAACAAATATTATCCAACACCTACTATATGTTGGATATATACGTGCTAAGAATACAGAAATGAGCAAAATCTCAAGCTTAGATGTATGCCATTACTTACTACATACTAACACGGATAGAAAAACTGACCCCCAATGTTCCCCGAGACACAATCTAAAAGAAGATACATGATTCCTATATTAAGACCTTTTCACAAACCCCTAAACATTAGTATATTCAGTATCATAGCATTTTGCTTTCAAACCTTCGTTAAATCTTCAAGGTAAAAAAGTCTTCTGCTGTATATGATTGCTAAACCTTTTATTACTCTGTCCTAAAGAACTAAGTTTGAGATTAGATCACCTTTAGAAATCACATGAAATTATGACATATGCTACTTTTGAGAAATAGTAAGATCAATAATAGGTTTATTTTATTTTGTTTGTGGTAAAACATACACAACCTAACTTCACTCTTTTAATTTTTAAGTGTACAATTTGATAATTGTTTTAGTAAGTATCTATTATGAACTATCATACTAGGTTCTAGAGATACTAAACACACATAAGGTAAAACACCTGCTGTCATGAAATTTTTACCATTATCCACTGATTCTACATGAAATCTATAAAAATAAAAGAATATTGTTTTCTCTTCTTGTACTTCAAGTTGAATGACCCAAGCCAGGCCAATGAGATACCTTCCCTGAGATTGTTTTGCTGGAATAGAGGCATGTGACTCTCCTATATCTGGAGAGGAAGTGAATTTGGAGTTGCTGACATAGGAAGAGACTCTCTGGGATGAAAAAAGCCAAACTGACCCAAGCATAAGTGCATGTGTGTATGTCTGTGTGTGTATGTGGTGTGGTGTGTGTGTGGTGTGTGTGCATGTGTTTAGTGAGGGAGAAAGAGAACCCTCCTTGACAAAATGGTTACTTTCAAGTCAAATACAATTGTTAAAATCTAAAGTCCCTGGAGTTCTTCCTCAATTCCTCGTCCTTGTCATAAAGTCCCTTTTCTTCCTTAAGCTAGTTTTAGTTAGGGTTGGTCAAATATAAATATAGAGTTCCTTAATACAAATATAATAAAACTTGAGATTCTATAAGAATCCACTTATTAAAGGTACATTCTAACAACCAGGCAAGATAAAGGCCAAGGTGGTTTTTGAAAATCATGTTGTAATTTTGGAGTTTTGTTACTTAAGTTGTTTTCTCTAGATTTTTCCAAACTAGGTGACAATAAAGGGCTTATTTATTTGTATTTAAATAAAAACTTCCTTCAAATGAAATAAAAAAGATTCCATAACTCACCCTGGGTAAATGCATCAATACATCAGAGATTGAGCTTCTTGCTTCATTAATTTATCTGTACAGAACTAATCAACATTAGTTAAATCATTCTTTTCAATACTAAATAATGCTGCTGTGAAAATCATTCCAAGTCATTGATGCTAGGTTGTTAACAAAATATCCAGCTTGTGACCAGAATCCATCTAACCCATTAATCACAGAATTATTACTGAGACACAGAGGGGTTCCAATTCCTGCTTTTTGTATCTCTGTTTTTCTAATAGCAACAAAATGAGAACCATGAGGGAACAGGTAGGGAGGCATAGGCTAGATGAGAAAAAGAGACAAGAAGATAAGGAACTCAGATAAGTGATGTTTTCCACAAGGTCAGCAAAACTATCCCATGGTTCATCAGTCAAATAGGATCTTTTCAGTAAACATCTGTTAGTATAATTGCCAATAAATTCCACAATACCCTCATGAAACAGCTACTCTCCAATATCAACAAAACTGAGACAAGCATTTTCCCTTCTGTAATGGTCACTTTTATTTTCTAAACATTCTACCTCTGCCTCCTTATCTACTTCTCCTGCTTTAAGTTATCAACAGCAGATGCCAACAGACTCTCCTTGAGACTTTCTTTAACAGGCTCATGTATAGCTCTTTGCTTTTGAAGTAACTCAATTCGTCTTGCAGTAGAAAACACTTTTCACCCAAAGGAAAAGTGGCATGTGAGTGTGTGAGGATTTCTACATCACTGAACAGGATACAATTACAGGAAAACGAAATACGCTTCATGGAGTGGTGGACAGCAGAAAGTCATCGGCCTGCTCTTTCCCCTTCTTTTCCATTTGCCTTTTTGTGGTAGCAGGTTCTACACAGTCTTAAGTCAAAGTTTTTCATAACACAAATTCCACTTGTGGAATCGACCTATGAGTAGCCTCAGTAATTTGGAAAATCAAAATAGAAGAGATTAGGAAATATCAGAGTGCACTGCATGTAATAACGGTAAGTTTTTTCCATGAAAATTTTGTTTCAATGGTGCATGTACAACACGGAAAATGCCTTTCTTACTATAGGTCAAGATCAAAGATGTGTGAAAGTCAATGGTCTAAGTGGAGGGAGATTTTCATTCCAGAAGTATTTATTGAGAACCTATTGCGTGCCTGGCATGATTCTAGCACTTTGGGGTACAACAGGGAACAAATCAAAGAAAAACCTCTGCCCTCATGGAGATTCCATTTTAGCAGGAGGAGCGATAGCCGACAACAAACATAATAAATGTAAATTATAAAGAATGTTCTAAGGCAATAAGTGCTATGGAGAAAATAGAGTGAGATAAGGGAGGCCTAGGGTGCCACGGAGA
The DNA here is from genome assembly GCF_000951035.1 of Colobus angolensis palliatus. Lineage (NCBI taxonomy): Eukaryota > Metazoa > Chordata > Mammalia > Primates > Cercopithecidae > Colobus > Colobus angolensis. The sequence continues at coordinate 915,949 of NW_012115766.1, forward strand.
GGAGATACATTTTATTTTATTTTATTTTATTTTGGTGGCACTCACAGGAGTCTTTATTTTCCTTTCATTAAATGTGTTGTGATTTTCATCTTTTCATTTACATCTCTACAGAACAAAATCCGTTTGTGTCCCTATTAGGCAAGAATCCTTCCCATCGCTATCAGTTTTCTACAAGTTAAAAACTACCCTTACAGAATTTAAAATGCCCTAATCCATGGTAAGTAGCAAACTGAACAAAGGTGCACTGCCTTCTGCACCCCCAGAGAATCAGGATAGGAGAATGGGATTAACTAGGCAGGCCTGCCTGAGGCCTCAGCCCAGATGGACACCAATAATCCTGCCTCATTTCCAAGTCTAGGAAAATTTTCTGTACAGTCTCCCTTTGTGATCATAAATAATCTCCAAAGATTATATTTTATCACACAGAAAAACCTGGTTTCCTTGAGCTTTAGCCAGATTCATTTACAAATGTTTGTCAAGGGGTGTTAATTAACACTCTATAAGCCTCTTGGCTCCACAGTGTAGAACATATTAAATCCAAAGAAACAGCTTCTGTCTGAGGATTTCATAAGGAATCTCAGATTGCCTTTTCAAAAGAAGGCAATCTGAGGGTGTGTGTTTATCTTTTTTAAAAAACATTGCTTTTATACTAGAGGGTTTGTGTTTGTCAGTTTTTATCTTTTAAAAAAATGCTCTTATTGGTTCTTCTATTCAGAAGCTAAAAAAACAAGCCCAATAAATTCATTATCAGACAGTTTCATGCACAGTACCTGTAAATTTGGTGACTTCCTGTCTCCTTGAGGCCCCCAGAAGTAGTCTTCTGCGCTGCTCGTAAAGTGGGTTGCAGGAAGTAGAGAAGACAAGTTCCGGGGGCCTCCAGGAAACAGGAAGTCACCAAATGGGGGTGGCTAGGGGTGTGCCTCCTTTGAGAAAGGAGCTTGTGACCATAGATTTAAAGAAAGTGGGGGTTGGTTCTGTGGCTATGGGTGTAGGGCAGGTTGGGAAGAACCTTCCAGGCAGGGAGAAGAGTAAGAAAAAATAATGCCCCAAGGCACAAATGCAAGACCTTCAGTGTGGCTGGATGGCGTGGGGCAGCGGGGCAGGAGTCAGAGTTGAGACAACATGTGTTGAAACACCTGCCAGAGTGTTTCCAGAACAGAGAACTGCAGCGTTAACTGCTGCTTGATCTCCTATGACGAAAGGGAAATTTTTAAAACTGCAAGGCTTAAACATGAAAAGAAAAGGAAAAAAAAAAAAAGCTTTTTAATCAAATTGTAAATGACATGGTTTTTCACTTTCCCATCTCCCGTATTTCTCACTGAGTAGCAGTAAACACAGGAAACAGCCACGCATAAGTTATACTGTAACTCCTCATAAGGGATCCTCTGGTTTCTTTTATTTTTCTGAAATAAATATTGTGAAGGAAGAACAAAGAGAGACCTGAATTGAAATGCACTTTTTCAGGACTGCTATTTGAGCTATCGTGTAATAATTACTTCATTAAGCAAATATTTACTCAGTAGGCAAATTGAGGGGTCAAATCATAGGTACACGGAATAATTACAGTATAATTCTCAAAGTGAAAACGCCAGAAGACGGAATTTTTCTTTTTTAATGCAATGGTGATTCAGAGGAAGGAAAGATTCTTTCTTGCGGAGGGGAAATCAAGGAAGTCTTCCTGTAGGAGGTAGTTTCTAAACCTTATATTGAAAGATGTAGATCCTGGAGAGTCGGAAAATGGCATTCCAGGTAGATCACTGTGAGCTGGAAAGCCAGTGATACTGTGGCAAAATGTATTTTCTACAGAAAAGAGATGGATATCTCTCATGCCCCATGATCTTTTACGATATAACCTGGTCATTCCTCTCATTGGCGGATCTGTGGACCCTCCCCCTTGAATCTGTGGGCATGTGACTGCTCTGATAGAAATGAAGCTGTCTGATATCAAGAATAAGTAAAACGAAGAAGAAGGAAAAAGAAGTCCATACCACTTCCTCCTAGTTCTCTTGGGATGCTTGCCGGGAGGGAAGCTAGCTTCCATGTAGAGAGGACCACTGTACCGGGACCACTTGTGTAAGCGAGGTCAACAGAGATGCTCTGGTCCACAGCCTGCCTCAACTGCCAATCACATGTGTGAGCCGTCTTGCATGCCCCACCCCGTTCAAGCTTCAGATGACTGCGGACCAGAGGAAAACTGCGTGGGTGAGCCCTTCCCTAATCCTGACCCGTACGTTTGTAAACTAAATAAAATGGTTATTTAAAGCCATTAAGTCTGGGGGTATTACACAGAAATAGTAATGGGAACAGATGTATCTGGGTTAGTGTTTTTGTAATTATGTAATGATGACCCTCTCCGATGTTAATGAAGGTTAAAGACGTTAGTGGCAAGTCACGACTAACATTCTTCTCCATTTCAGACGCTGATGTGGACGAGGATGGTCTAGGCATCTGCTAGCACACCCCCAGCTGTAAACTGTGCAGTGCAGGAGGCAGCCTGGAGTCCTCGAATGTACACTGGGAATAGGGGTTCAGAAAACCTGAGTTTTGACCCCAGCTCTGACCCTTGTTACCCACAGGAAAGTAAGCTAAACTCTCTGGGCCTCTCAATGAATTTGCCTGCCCCCAAATACAAAAAAAAAGCACTCTAGAAATTATCAAGCATTATCCAGTGGTATGGGTTTTTAAATTACTTTAAATTAATAAATTCATTTACATAGTGTAAAATCAAATAGTATCAAAGGCTTATCATGAAAACAGTAAGCATCTCCCCCAACCCCGTCTCTCACCCCGACTCCTGCTCTCCACTGGCAACCTTTTAGCTCTTTCTTCTTGTGATGCCCATCATATTTCTAAATACTATGCTACTGTGAAATTTAATAATTCATTAGGATAATGAGGAGTTAGCTCTTTTACATGCCCCATTTTCTTCCCTTATTTTCCCAAATGTCTGTTCTTATTTAAATCATTGTTAGTATTTACATGAAGGTTCCTATATAAATGTTCATTTTAGAGCCAAATAGGACACTATAACATTTCCCTTTTCTGAACAGCTTTTAATTTTCCCTTGAATAAATAATGACCTCATTATTAAGCTTGTGTAATATTCCATATGTGATTTTTTAATGTGTTAATGATTCTCTATCACGTTTTCTACCATAGTATCTATTCTGTTGAGTCTACTTTTTCACCCAGAGCTCTTCGTTCCCTGCTAGAACCTTCCAGCCTCCAAGTCCAGTCTGGACTAGATGCTGTCAAGAGCTGCTCTCATCCTAGGAGTTTCCTTTATTTCTTATTGATTGAAACCATACTTTTTCTATATCCTATTTCTTCCTATGTATTTACTACAATTTTGCCGGTGCATATCTTCCATTAGCTTCTTAGGAAACATGACATTGAAGGCGAGCTTTCAATATCCCTACATGTCTGTACATTCATTGAAATAGGAACTCAGTAGGCTCTTTAAAGTTAAAAGCTCATGTTCTTCAGTTCTGGGGCATTTTATTGTATTATGTCTTTACTAATTTCCTGACCTCTATTTCCTTATTTTCTCTTTCCAGAACTTCCATTAGTCTGATGTTAGATCTTTATGAATATCCTTTAAATCTTTTTCCCTTTTGAAAATATTTTCTATTTCTTTATCATCTTGTACTATTTTTACGGCATTGCTTTTACCTTACTTTTCAAACATTTTACTAAATATTTTATTTCAACTATTGTGTTATTGGTGTTGAAGAATTTTCTGATTGTTCCTGTTTCAGTTTATGTATGTGTTTAATTTCCTGCACAATTTATTTTCCCTGGTTTGCTTTTCTGTTTATTTTATTCTGTTTCATGTTGATAACTTTCCTCAAATGTCTTTCACCGGCAGTTTTGATTGTTACCCCTTGCCCTTCTATTGTTCCTGCTCCTTTTTAAGGCTGGGTTCCTGATTATTGCAGGAGATAAGACTCCTGATGTGGGGAGTCTGCATGCCATTCCAAATTCATCATCTCCAAGTATGGTCTGGCAAAATAATTTGCACTTATGATCATGGAACAGCCATCAGTTACTTCGAGAGATTTTAGGAAATAAGGCGCTTGAAGAATGAAAATTTTCTCAACTTTAAAAGGGAAGATACTGTGAATTTCAGAAATAATAGACTCGAGCAAAATTAGGTAATGGTTAACAAAAATGCATCAGTACTATGGAAGGGAAGAGAACTAGGAGGCAACATGGATTCCTAGAATAAACTTACCAAACTTACCTCAGATAGTTTTTATTGTATTATGTAGTGCTATGATTTAAATGCTTGCCCCTCCAAAACTCATGTTGAAATTTAATTGCCATTGTAATAGAATTAAGTGAGATCTTTAAAAGATCTCACTTTAGGCCAATTAGGCCATGAGGTCTCTGTCCTCATCAGTGAATTAATTCTGTTATCACAGAAGTGGGTTATGTATCTCAGGAATGGATTCCTTATAAAAGGATGAGTTCAGCCTCCTTTTGTCTCTCTCTTGCCCTCTCACCTTCCACCATGGGAGAAGGCAGCAAGAAGTCCCTCACCAGATGTCAGAGCCTTGCTCTTGGACTTCCCAACCAACAGAAGCAAGAGGAAATAAATTCCTCTTTTTTAAAAAATAAATTATCTAGTCTCAACTACTCTTATAGCTGTACAAAATGAACTAAGACATATAGCATATCTGGGAACACAATAGTCACCTCTGTACGTAATAATTTTGACAGTTGCTAAACATTTTTGTGACATTCTTAGGGTCAAGAAGAAAAGTAGAGTGCAAATAAGATAGTACTGTTACCACTCAAAAAATATATTTTAGGAGTATTCATTGGTTCAATAAAAATTTACTGGTTGCTTATTAAGTGTCAGATATGGGTCAATGTTTGAAACATTGATGCATGGGACAGATTGACTTGAGAGAAGGTGACTAACAATATCCCACAAGGTTTATTCATAACCCTATTTCTTTTTAACTTGTTATCATCAAAGGGATGAAAACTCACAAAGGCATTAATCTAAAACTTTGGAAATTCTCCAGAACTTGAATCCAAAAGAGCTCTACAGATTGGAATGCTATAAATATGTGCTATAACTAACAAAATTAATATTTAAAGTGATGGAAAAAATATTTATGTCTTTTTAAAATTAAAAATACAAGTAATATATGTTCATGGTTTAAAATGTCAAAACAGCTTACAAGAAAAATCACAGTTCCCTGTCCTACACTGCCCTACAGTTCCCCCAGTTCTCCTCTCTAGAGGCAACCACTTTTGACCTTAAACCTTTTTCTTTTGGAATTTACATCTCCACACATCCACACTTCCGAAAGTATCCACTGACTTCCTATTATACTAGATGAGGGTTTAGCTCTCTTACGCAGCCAATTTAGTTATACAACAGTTTTTGGTTTAACTGACATTCGGTATTGACATTATTCTGCCAACATGAATATCATTCACAGCTGGACATTGTAATGTAGTAAATAAGACTATGTTTTCCTTCTCACTTTTGTTTCCTTTGAAGTTCATAATTGCATTGCTTTTTCACTTGCTCTGTTTTCTTTGGGACTGTGGATAATTCTTCCCTCAATTTCCAATAGACTCTCTGCAGAAACTTCCCCAGGGAAGTCACATTAGCCTCCAGTATTTTGGGGGGACCCACTTCTGGAATCTCCCCTGTTCTGCACTGGCTGATCTTAGTCTGCTGTACATCTGACATCATGGGTCTACAGTTCATCATCCTTTTCCTGGGTTAGACCTGCTCTTTCATAGGTCCCATGTCTTCCTCCTTGTCTTCATCATGTATGTGGTGGTTACCCTCCAATAATTTCCTGAGAAAGGGTTTATGGAAGATTTATTTTTTGGGACTTTGACTCTCATGAATGATTGGCAGTTTAGATAAGTATCAAATTCTAGGCTGGAAATAATTTTCATTCCCTTCCCTGAAGGGCACTCCTCACTAGTCTTTGTGATGCCCTGGAAATGCACTGCTCAGTGTTCCTGCTATAAGGAGCACAGTTGACTGAGGCCATCAGTTGCTACCCCTTTGGATCTACCATTGCAGTTGATCCTGAGATCATGTTTCTCATCGGCTACTCCTAGATGACTAAACATGGCAGGGGAACTAATGCAGGCCCATTTCAGCAAGATGTGGACTCCGCCAGTGGGCAGCATTTGTTCAAGGAGTCCCCATCAGCCTGCCTGGGTTGTTCTGAGACCCACAGTGCCAACTGAAACTCTTCCCAGCCCATCCTTCTTCCTGCACACTCTCCTTCATAGTTGTTGGACACACATCATTATCCGAAGGTTCACTGCCTCCCCTAGCTCCTTCCCCTTTATCCTTTACAATTCTTTCCTCAATAAATTTCTTGTACATCTAATCCTATCCTGATATTTACTTGTTTTGGGACTCAAACTAACACAATAGGGGTTAGAGAACCAGATCATTCACTTTCTGGAAGGCAAAGAGAATGCCATTCTAAGTGTTGTGTAGGGGCAGATAGTCCCTTTGCATAAATGGTGCCTCAATTGCTAAATATTTCAACAGCAGTAACCTGGGAAAATATCCTGGTGGAGAATGCCATTGTAGGTGCAATGATTTAGGCCTTCCCTGCCTCCAAGGAGATGGAATTGAATACTTTCTGGTATATTGTATTGAGACTCTACAGAAAGATAATGAGAAACTGAGGGCCAACAACAAACAGTTAAAGGCTCAATATAAGAACCAGAGCCTTCTCTCCTGCAGTGGAAGAGTAGAGAAACTTAGCAGCAGGCCTAGGACCTGATAGACTAGCAGACATTTAGGGATGTTTAAATGCTCAGCCAAGGCAGATCAGTTATGCCAAGGTCAAGGCCCTGGTTGGGGAAACCTTGGAATATCTGGAGCTTACAGAGGTGGCCCATTCTTCCCTGGTAAGAGATAGCACTTCCTTATGCTGAAGAGGCCTCGCCCCTAAAAAGCAACAGGTGCAGCCCTCAGGAGCTGACCGGGCACTAACTACGATTAAATCCCAGCTTAACCCACCTGGAGACAGCTGGGCCTGATAGAGGAGAAAAGATATTATATCCCAACATTGCTTCAAGATTGAGCATGCACTGCAGATCCTGAGGAGTAGCATTGGGGTCCTTGACCAAGGAACTGGAACTTAACACAGGACAAGAAAGAATTCATTATCTAGGGAACACTTTCTCCAGAAGTATGTTTTCACAATACAGCAAGGACCCCAGGAGACGCGGTCAAGTTGCTGCTAGAGTGGCTCTGAGAAGCCTGTAGAAAGGAATGCCCAATGCTGAGCAGGCAGAAATGCCTGACGTTGTTGCCCTAACAGCTGATAAAAGAATCAAGAAGCAGAGGGAAGCTGGCATGCAAGAACCAGTGTATTATGTGAGGTCAAACAACCCGCCAGAGGACAGTGCTTCCCAGAAGTCCCAAGTAGGGAGACAGAGCATTCACTGCACCATCAGGAATATACTCATGGGGGTGCCAATCTCACCCAGACATTCAGTGGGGGCGCCGCTCTCCAGGCCAGGGTTGCTGGTAGCAGAGGGGTCACAGAGCTGGGCTTGTCGCCGCCCATAGGGATGGTCAGATCTTGAAGTTATAGAGGCCAGATCGTGAGTGGTGCTTAACTGCCAGAAGCCAGGGAGTTGTAAAGATGGTTCATAGAGCATGGCTACACAAAAAGTGATGACCCCTTGTACAGTTCCCCGACTTAGCCAATTTTCCAAGCTATAACTCACTGACTGAAGAGGTGCCCAGGTCCCTAGGAGGCACGACCCTGCAATACACAGAGGTTTGACTCCCCCAGTTCTTCCCATTCAATATGAAAATGCTTATCCTCCAGCTGTAGGAAATTTTCCGGAATTACTTCATTATTTCCTTTCCTTCTATGTCAGTTACCTATTGCTGTGAAACAGGCCACCCCCAATTTAGGGAATTGAACTAATAAGAATTTATTTTTTTCCTCTTGCTTCATGTGAGTTAATGGGGCTTGGCTGGGGAAATCCAGTCTTGAGTATGCAGCTAGGGAAGGAACACTGCAAGGGAGAAGTCACTGGGGGGAGAAGGAAGGACAGAGGCCAGAGAGAGCCCAGTCCTGCCCATGAACTATACAGTAATCTTTACATACCTATTCATACAGCTGAGACATACCATGGGCTGCCTTTTAATAATCATACGTCAACATTTTAATAACCAATTAGTATTCCACTGTATAAGTGTACCAATAGTCCTCTGATTACCTTAACACATTTAGGTGACATCCAGTTTTAAAGAATAAACCACCATCTGCAGTAAACTTCCTCTTATCTTTGCACATTGAAGATGAAATTTAATGAGATTAAAAGTTTGAAAATAAACTACAAAAGATGACAGGGATGTCTGGCTTCACAGCAATTCACAAGGTGGGGGGGGAACCTGAGAGGTTTTAGCTGGCTGCAAACTCATTTGAGTCTGTGGTAAGGGGACAGTCAAAATGGTTAATGCAATCTTGGATGGCATGAACAAAATTCAGTGCCTAACAAGAAATGTAATCACCGAAGTCTCCTCTGAACACCGGGGGCACTGCTTGGTTCTGCACAGCAAATGTTAAGAGAGGCCTTGGAAATTCCCCGGCTTTCTTCTCCAGCTCCTCATCCTTTCCCACCTGACGCTTCAGGCATTCCAAAGGATCTTGTGCTGTGGTGGGAATGGCCACACTGTCTCACCTGCACTGACTTTGCAAGGGATGTTTCCTAGACGGGCACAATGCCCTTCTCACTTTGTGTGCCCAGCAAGCCAAGCCTGGCAGCAGGGCCTACTACCTATTTTTATAAATAAAGTTTTATTGAAACACAGCTGTGCCCATTCATTAACACATTGCCCATGGCTGCATTCATGCTGCAACTACAGAACTGTGTACTAGTTGCAACAGACACTGTAGGATCTGCAAAGTCTAAAACTTAGCCCTGTATAGAAAAAGTTTGCCAGCCTCTGATCTTACAAAGTATTGCTTTCCCTGACTGCTCCCATACTACCTCCCAAAAACGCTAACCTATCTCTCCTTTCTTGAAATAGGTACCTAAGCAGGTACTTATTTCTCTTACTGTAATTATTTTACTGTAATTATTTGACAACTACCTCTCCCCTACTAATCTGTGACATGAGGGCAGGAGTCTTACCTCATCCCTCTTTTTGTGGCAGCCTGAGACCTACCACCCTAAACCCCAGCCATTCTCCTAGAGCAAGGGGCAACCCTGCAGAATCAGAGAGAAGCCTTTCTCCTCTGACAGTGCAGAGACTTGGAAATGGCAGCTCTGGCCAGCAAGGAGTAAAAAGGCCCCCAGGTGAGGAGCGGCCTCACAGTCCATGCCAGGTAGACAGGAGGAAGCTGAACCTCTTGTGCAGCCCAAGCAGTGTACTTTTGGTGAGAAATGTCCACGCTATGAGTTGTGTTTGACCACAGACAATTTCAGGGAGAATGTAGCTGAGCCCAAAGTGAGAGGCCCCTACTACTGTCCCCGCACATGTGCAGGACTGGCATAAAGGCCTGAGGGGAACAAGGGGATACAGGTCACTGTGGAAGAACTTAGGACACTGAATAGAAGAAAAGGCAGAGGAAAGAGGACCACGTGATGAGAAATCCAAAGAGAAGAGGGGACATTCGGGGAGGTGGAGCAGCATCCCCAAGAGGATCTGACAGGGCTTAGAGGCAACGGGCTTGCCTCCCATACCCCCATCCTCCCCTGCAGCTTTGCAGCCATCCTCTGGACCCTCACGAAAAGAGCCCTACAAATACTCCCTCCTCAGGAGCCAGGACTCTGGACTCTCTACAGGGTCCGGCGCAGGGAGAACTCCAACCCCTCATCCTCAGTCCTCTACACCCATCAGCAGGACAATGGTGATGGATGATGAGACAGAGGCAGGTCCCACAGATAACCCTAAACCCTCCTCACTGGGGAGATATGTCGACTTTCCCCTCTCCTCTCCTCCACCTTATCCTCAAATGTCAGAAGACAGAGGCACCTGTTCAAAGGTTACATTCGTATTCTCAGAATTCAACACTGCACCTGCCTGCCACGGGGTAAGCTCTCAAGAAATGTTACTAAATGTCCAGGCCCCTCCGAGTCTTCTTGGAGCAGACGTTAGCATGAAGGAGAAAAATCTAGGAAGAACGAAACATACTGGTCTTTTCAAATATGTGAACGATGTCTTGTCAAAAAGTGACTTGCTTTAATCTTTGAAATTAGGAAGGCAGAGAGACAGTCAGGGAGGAGTCCTGTGCAGCAGCAGGTTCAATATGAAAGACAAAATCAAGTGGGCAACTTGAGAGGAACTGAGTTCCTCCTGCTTCACAGGGTCAAGCAGAAGCTAACTGACCCCAGGAGAGCCACTGTAAGGAGTTCGTCCTGGGGAGAAGTGTAACCCGGGATTTCTCAGATTCCTTCTGATTCTAACACTCTAATCATCAAATAAAAGTGCACTTATAGACATGGAAATAACATTTGCTTAACCATTATATTTAAAATTCATGTATATCACTGCTTTCAGTTTATTTTATTGAGCTATAATGATACCGGTTCATGGATGACGTGACATCTGTACTTCAAACAAAAAATGTTAATAAAAAATCTATTGAAATTGGGGCCACAAAAATTTAATCAATATTCATCTTTGGTTTAGTCAATATATCAAGTTTTATCAGTCATAAGCTTTAGTATGTATCTTTAACCACCAAGCTAGATCCAGAAAGATACTTGATAATGTTTTATGTAAAATAGGTTATTTTAAAAATGATTTGATAGTTTTTGGTCAAAGGCTATTGAAATAATTTCAAAGAAGAGGCAGATTAAGTAGTTAAGTGTGGCTACCGTGTCTAATGCATTTGTTTAATTCCTTCTAAACTGCTCAAGAGGACCATTTCTCAAGTATTTGCTATTATTATTGATGAATTTATAACTCACTTTTGTAGAGCTTTTTGTATTTTTTCAAAACATGCTGACATATATAAGGTGCTTTTAATTCTCACAATATGCCTGGGAGTTAGGCAATGTGGTAGAGCCTGCTGGTTATCCTAAATGATCTGTTCCCATCTGATTTCAACATAATAGAATCAGTCACTGAGCACACGGCTCCTCAGGGAACAATTATTTGCAGACTCCTTTTGACCACGTGACTGAGTTCTGCCCAAGGGACAGCGATAGGTGCAGCTTCCAGGTCAGGCACTTGAGAGGCCACCTTTTCCCTCTTCGTCTCTTTCCCTGTCCACTGGATGAAACTGGGATATGTGCTCTGGAAATCAACAAAGGTCACATACATATCTGCCTAGCAAAATCTTCACTGTTCTTCCTCACTCTTTAAAATTCCTTCCGAGATACTGCGTGAGAGCACACTGCAAGTGTAATATTCCATTTACAAGAAAGAAAATGGACATGTTGAAACCAGAAACATGTATTTCACCTCTCCACTTATGCCTTTATTAAAAATTGTATTTCTTTCCTCTGTGCCAAGCACTGAGATAAGCACTACAAATTGTAAAATAAATATGATAGGTAGTCTGTGCTCTTAGAGAGCCACCACTGAGTAAATGATCCATTCTACCTGTGGTTATTGCAAAATGAAAATATTTGAGTCAAGTCTCTGAAGGGTAAGTAAGAGTTTACCCCAAGATAAAGAGGGGAAAAAGGCATCCTTCAGGTTATCTTCGTACTCAGAATATATCAAAATAGAGCATATAAAAGTCACATTCTCCTTATCTGTTTAAATATACACTTCAAGTATAACTTTGCATTTCCGGAGAAAATGTGGATCTCAGACAATTCAATAAGCTGTGTGTTTTTAATCACCTATTATTACTTGTCCTCCCAGTAAGCATGTATTCTATTCTCCTCCTACAACTGAAATTTCCTTTATGCCTTAAAAAGAAAACATTCATCAAAAGAAAGATAACTTTTACACGAATTAATTATAATAAAATTCTAGGTTAGGGCAATGATATTTTTGAGAATATAAGATAATTCAGAAGGCTTCTATGTGCAAAAGCCATGACTACTACACATTCAGCTGGCACAGTTGAGAGTTCATTCATTTTGCACCTGAGAAGTGCACACTGACATTATTTGAATGCTGAGTAGTTTACATTTTCCTTCTCTTCTTCAACTCAAAATAATTGGCATTGTTAAAACGCTGCTATGATTTTGAAATGATTTTATTAATTCTTTTCCTATTTTTAAATTTTTTCTTGGACTTGACCATAACCTTCAAAAAACAATGTGTTTCAAAAAGGAGTGATTCAAGCTGTTTGGGAGATATTTTCACTATTTCTGACTAAATGCACTATTGAATTCAGAGTATTCTAAAATTTATATTAACTTTCAATCCAGCTGATAATTCTAGTTATATACAAAATACAGTTTTTTGAGATGGAGATTCGCTCTTGTTGCTCAGGATGGAGTGCAATGGTGCGATCTCAGCTCACTGCAACCTCTGCCTCTCGTATTCAAATGATTCTCCTGCCTCAGCCTCCCAAGTAGCTGGGATTACAGGCACCTGCCACCACGCCTGGCGAATTTTTTGTACTTTTAGTAGAGACAGGGTTTCACCATATTGGCCAGGCTGGTCTCGAACTCCTGATCTCAGGTGATCCACCCGCCTCACCCTCACCCTCCCAAAGTGCTGGGATTACAGGTGTGAGCCACTGTGCCCAACTCCAAATACATTTTAATGAAAAGAAAACTTCTAAAGTATTTCTCAAAAGTGCATAGTATATATGACTTGAGCATATATACAGTAGACAAATCGTTCACACTAATTAGTTGGGGAATAAAAATTCAACCAGCTAACAAAGCCCCTTCCAATATATACTCCTAAAGCTGGCCAGGAGACTTTACCACCTCCCCTTATTCTTAAAACTTCTTCATAATACTGCATGGTGACTACAGATAGCTTTTAACTGGACATTTTCACAATGGAATCATACATTTGATGATGAACCTTAAATTTTCACTGCAGATATCAGAGTCTGCCACATGATGTTTCCCTATTTTTTCTTACTGGATTAGGATTTGGTATTCTCTGTTCCATTGGAAAGTGGCCAGAAAGACTGACAAAGAGAGAAAATTCTAGTACCATGAATTTATAAAGGTGAAATCAGGCTATTCAGTAAACCAGAAGCTGAGCACCAAGGGAGGGCAAGATGCCATTTTCAGAGATACAGATGAAGTGAACAGGATTACCCCAGCTAGCGAAGGGGTAAAAGGGAGACAAATGGTTAATTAAAGGGAAGAGCGTGGGAGGAGGCATCCCAGCAAAGCGAAGTCCTGTGTGGGATGCCATAGAAGGAAGAGATGGCATTCAGGCATGGGGCCCAAGGGAGAGTGTGAGCTGGCTCTGGAAGAACAAGTGGGATTTGAATAAGCAAGGACTCTGTCTTGTCCACACATAATGTCACCCTGTAGAGCATCCATCATGGCACACTGCGGGGGGCAAGGCAGAAGCAAGAACCCCAGCAGAGAGGCTCTTCCCATTACCCAAGCAAGGTTGGATGGTGTCTTGCAGCTCCATCACAGTCATAGACAAGGGGAGAAGTGGTTTGATTCTGGACACATTCTGAAGGTAGGTAGAGCTGCAGGATTTGTTGATGGATTAGAAACAAGATATGAAAAAGGGGAGTAGTTAAGATTCAGGGTCCAACAACTGGAAGAGTAAAGTCACCATAACAGAGAAGAGGAAGCAGGAGTTTGGTATGGGATGTGTTCGATGTGACATGCCCATTAGACATCCACGTGGAGAAGGCAGTTGTCTGTGCAAGTCTGACGGTCAGGGAAACCTGGGTGGAGACTCAAAATCCAGTCATCAGGATGCGGCAGTATTCAAAGCAGTGGCCTAGAGTGAATCTAGACAGAGCCCTGGGCCCTCCGCTATTTACAGGCAAGGTGAGGAAGAACAAGCAAAGGAGAGTAAAAGGGAATTGTCAGGGCATTGAGAGGAGAGGCAAGGGAGAGCCAGGACCTGAAAGTCAAATTGAGGAAATGTTCAAGAGAGAAGAAGTGATGGCTTCAACAAACGCTGCAGACAGATGGGCTGAGACCTGCGCACTGACGCTAATGCTCAACAGTGCCGAGATTAATATCTCCTAGCCCTACTTCCTTATGTGAAACAAGCTGTCTTTTTCACAGGTTCCTTGCACAAATGTCTGCAAGAATCTCAGGCCGTGAGGGGAGTCAACGGTGGGGAATGGGAACACGTGTATTTCCAACTTGATTCTAATCCTCTTAGAACCCATATACAGAACAAAGACTTAGAGGCACTGCTGGCGCTGAACTCCCCAACGACAGTCCCTAGTGCTGATTTCAGGGGACATTAAGAACTTTCTTTCAAGAGCTGTGAAGGCTGAGCAGTTGGTCTTCAAGTCCAAGAGAAAAGGTGCGTCCTCCTGGATTACACTCAAATGAGCAAAGCAGCCCAAGCTCCAAGCTCTCTGTAGGAGACCTCTCTCTCTCTCACTTTCTCTCTCTCCTGGCTCTCTCTCTCTCTCTCTCTCACACACACACATACACCCCATTTTTGCCAAGGCTCACTCCAGCATGAGGAACCCACAAAGAACACCAAGACCTCCATTGTGAGCAGTGCCTCCATTATTTGTCCTGCCATTTGTTTGTTCTGCCTCATGTCCTCCCAGCCATCAGTGATTCTCGACTCTCTAGTGGGGGTCAAGCTTCCCATCATCCCACGGGATCTCCTAAGGCCATTTGTAAATTAGTGGAAACACAGAGGGAGTGAGGGAAGGGTGCTAGCCTGTCTTTATCCTTCGCCAACATCAGATCCCGGAACAAAACTGGCCCCTAAGTCTGTGCAGCAGCAATGTCTAAGTCCCAGCTAAAATGCCCTGTTATCAAAATCTGCAGAATATATTTTATCTTCTTCAGGTAAGCTCAAATGTTTCTATCCTCCCTTCCCCCGACCCCCATATACGCACCAAGAAATGTCACTGAAAACAGAATGAAAGTATCTCATACAACAAAATTAATTCAAGATACTTTCTTTGACAACGGGAACTCAATTCTAAATAAGATACAAGAATGACTAAACACCAAACTGAAAGAAATTTGAAAGTAAAATTAATATTTTACACCAACTAACAGTTTGTTTGCAGCACCAGCAAAATCAAGCATTCACCTGTTACTAATTTCCTCTAAATACAAAGTCCACTGCATTTCTAGGAAGGATGGTTAGTGTTTGGCAAATTTTTTGTGTTAAGTGTTGAAAAATATAACTGAGAAGTTAATCAGAGGACCACGAGTGGACACAAAGATCTAAAACATGTTGATTATTTAAAACACCAGAGCACCAGAGAGCACGCAAGTCTTTATCTTATAATAAAATGATCCTATAAGTCACTATAATAACAACTGACTACTTTGTACACACGAGTTTATCCTAGGGACTCTAAAAATAGAACTTGTAGGATTTAAATCTAAAGTAAAGATTTTACAGGCATGATCTATTAGATCCTCCAGCTGACCCATTTATTTGCTTCTAGTATGAACTGATAACTTGCTTATGTTTTCTTCAAAAAGTGAGACTATTCTTCCCATAGTTTTTCTATCACGAACCATACACTGGTGGTCTTTAGGGTTTTTCAGTTCCATAAAAGGATTGAAAACGTGTAAGAATCACTGCTCTAAAGCACTCTTGTGAAAAAACATACGTAAGCATGAAATCACAAAAATCACAATGTGTTTCCAAACAAATCCAACATTCTTTTATGGCCAGTAGCAGCAAACAGGTTTTGTGGAACCGATACAAAATCTAATTTAGCCATTATTACAACATTACCAGCAGCTCAGAGCACTAAGTTACCTCAATATCCCAGTAGTGCTCTGCCCATATTATCTATGACTTTAATTAAAAGTGTTTAGAAATGGTTTTCATACTGACTTTGTTCAGAATATGTGGCTGAATTCTAAATTTAAAAATAGGTCTTCCAGTAGGCCCAGAAGACATCAAAATTTGGTACCAAAAGTTGTACATTTAAACACTTTTATTAAAATGTTTATACATGTACATAAAATATTTTATTGTGATACAAAACTCTGTACAAAATGTACTAACAACTGACATGATTATAAATGAATCCCCAAAACAATGGTCCCTAAATTTGAACACTAAGGAGAAAACAATGGTACCTAAATTTGAACACTAAGGAGAAAAAAGGAGGAAGAAATACTTGAGACCACTTTACCATGGCATATAAATATTTCTTGCTGTCAAAATTAATAAAATCTTTTGCACAGGGGTGTTACAATTGATTTTATCAGGCTAACAATGTCATAAGTGAGGAACCCTTTCAACTGTAGAGAGCACTGTGGAAATACAGGTGTGGCAGAACAATCTGTATCACCCTGCAGTTGTTTCTGTGTTTCTATGACTAGCTTTGAGATTGTATAAAGTGGTCTTCACACCCCTGGTGAATAAGTTTGGTGGAAGCAGTTCCCTACCCTACCGCAGAAGGGACCTCCAAACACAGTTTAAAGCTGACTTTCGGGGAGTTGTGTTTTGACATTTTCACAACAGTGTGAATTCGTGCCACAAGCAAGACAGATCTTATTGGATGAACACTGAACTCGTGACATCTCCACAGACAGGAATTCTCTCTGTGTGGCTTAAGAACCAACGTGTTTCTTTTATCCACCCTGCTCATTCTCTCCCTGTAGTTTCCCCTAGCAAATCCTTCCCGCCATCACCTCTAGGAATTCCTCTACACCCAGAGAAAGGAGTTCCTTTCCTCACTGCTGAAACCGATTCCCACTTCCTTTCCACAGATGGACTCCAAGCGGCACTCACTCGTGTGCCCACTGAGGGATTTCTCTCCTAATTCCACACTTTCCAACGGAAGTCAGAGCTGCTCAGTTTCCCCCTGGTGACCACATACACGTGTCCAAGTGAAGCCTGTCTGGGGGAGTCTCAGTTCCCACACTTCCCCCTGGCCCCACCTGGGGCCCTCTGTCTCCCCTGCGTGGCCCTCCGCCTGGCCCCTCGCACTCACCAGGAGGAGGTTGTGCGCCACCAGGTACCCAAGCCGCGGGCTGCCCCGGATGCCGGGGGCCAGGCGCCCGGTGGCGTAGCCGTGCCAGGCCACGACGTAGGGGTTGTCGATGGTGATCCAGTACTTGACCTGGCCGCCGAAGTGGCGGAAGCAGAGCTCCGCGTAATCCCTGAAGTGGTCGGCCAGGGCGCGGTTGGCCCAGCCGCCGTAGGCGTCCTGCAGGCGCTGGGGCAGGTCCCAGTGGTACAGGGTGACCACCGGCTGCACGCCCAGCTCCCGCAGCCGCTCCAGCAGGCGCCGGTAGTAGCGGAGCCCCTCGCGGTTGGGGACGCCCGCGCTGCCATTGGGGAGCACCCGCGCCCACGAGATGGAGAAGCGGTAGTGGGTGACCCCGAGCTCGCGCAGCGCCTCCGTGTCGCGGAAGACGTTGTTGTAGCTGTCGCTGGCCACGTCCGCGGTGGCGGGCTGCGGCG
>NW_012115766.1:933899-951164 GCF_000951035.1 Colobus angolensis palliatus
GCTCCCCGGCTGGCTCCGCTGGCAATAATTACCTGAGCCGGGCCTGCCTCCGCCCTGTCACTGGGGGCGGGGGCGCGGAGGGCCAGGGGTCCCCGGGAGGGGCGCGGCAGTGGGCAAGGTGCTACAGGCGTCGCTAGCGGACGTCGGAGAAAGGCACCTGTTTCTCCCATCTCCCGGGAGCCGCGCAGGACGTTTCGGGCACGCTCAGGTTCATTCTCTTTGCCGGCCGCGCGTCCTCCGAGATCAGCCCTGGAGAGGCTTCGTCTGGGAGAAAAGGCGCCGACCAACTAGCCCCGACTTGGGCGCGGGATCCTGCCGGGCCCTGGCGGAGCGCGCCATTAGGGAAGCACCTGCTCTCACTTTTCTCCCACTCGGAGGCCCAGAGAAGCTCCGGCTGGACATTGCTGGAGCCAATTAGGGTCTGGCCGAAATCCTAGAGGGACGGCCAGGTGGGACAGCCAAGGGGGAACTTCACCGTGTGCTGAGAGAAAGGAATTCCCCCTTAGGTGAGATGCTCGCCGGGAGACGGGCCCACCCGCACCCCTCTTTCGAGGAAGACAAAGTAGATTTATGGGTTGCGTGGGGACTGGGGTTTTACTCTCCCTTTTACTGTTACCTTTTAATCATTTCAAACCAGCACTCTATCTTTGATTAGCTCTCTCAGAATTCCCTGGTGAACTTCAAATCACAGTTGTTGATTGTTCTCCTGAAAAACCAAACACCAAGTTTCCAATTTTGAGTAAATCTCATTCACCTTTATTATCCTTTGGCATCTGTGTTAGCTTTCGGCTCTGACTTAGCAGGTAATCTGTGCAAAGTTGTGCGCACAGCCCTGCTGGAGCGGGAGGTCCCTGGGTCCCACATTTGCCATCTGAGCTGTGGAGGGAAAGGGGAGGGGGGATTTAGCCGGAACACCCATTCCCATCCTCTACAATACAATGGAGCCGTGACGTTTTTCCTGTTGCCAAAGAGCCCTTTTGACAGAAATTGCAGAGCCACGATGTCCATTTGGATGTGGGTAGATAGGATTGTGGATAACCAAGATACAGTTGGTGGAGACTGAGAAGGTCTAGGCTCCACCTTTGTGATTTGGGGCAGGAAACCTCTGTAAGCCTAAGTTTCCCCGTCTATAAAATAGGGGTGTCCTGTCTGCCCTGCCGCCTCAGAGGCTTGTAAAGTGCAATGAAAAACTGCGCAAAGGTGACTCAAAGATAGAAAGCCCAGACAAGTGAAGGCTCTTGCTAATATCCCTACCTTCCTATCCAGTAAGTCGTGCCTCAGTGTCCTCATCCCTACACGTGTGCTGAATGACTAAGATCCTCACAGAGGTGCATCCATTCTCCCAGTGATCTATGTTCCCCGCATTATTTCCTACAAATTTAAAGGCAATAAAATTTTAAATGTTGCAGATGAAGGTGCTTTTGTTAACTCCCCTGAAATATAAGCACAAATTTATTCCAGTATTTTATGAAATATTCCCAACTCCAGCTAGCATATATTATCATGATTAGTAAGATTAAGTCTTCAGATTGAAACAGACTTACTGCCATTTTGTTAAATGTGGCATTTACATGTTTTCAATAAATACGAAATAGCAAACCATGACACTTCAGCAATTTTAAAAAATTACAGCACGCAACTTCACTGTCACGCTCTCTTCCAGCTAGATTTTAAAAGCTACATCTACATGGAGTTCACATTCCCCTTCTAGAACTGAAGATTGGAGTGTTTGTTGGGTTGTAGCTTGTCAAGTTTCAATTAGAAATGCTTCACGGGTCTCATGGAAAATCGCTTAAGCTAAGTATTCATTTATTGATGTATGGTCTGTTTGCTCAGGGCAGATTTTATCTATTGCTATTTTTACTTGACCAGCAGCATTTTTTTTTAAATTTTAAAGCAGTGATTAAAAAGCAGGACCAAGTTAACTAAACGTTACACATTTGAAATTTGTCTTATCACATAGGCACATGCATCTCATAGCTTTAAGCATTCAAAGACATGTTCCCAGATGATTGTTCATTTAACCCAACAATAAAGATTATATGATGATTAAACTTTATTTCCAGAACTTTCTGTTTATTAAAGTTCTGTTCATGGTTATTAAGTTCTGGGTTCCACAAGTGTGAATAACTGTTAGTGCTGCTTTTTTTTTTTTTTTTGAGACAGAGTCTCACTCCGTTGCCCAGGCTGGAGTGCAGAGTTGCTCACTGCAACCTCCGCCTCCTGGGTTCAAGCAATTCTCCTGTCTCAGCTCCCCCAAGTAGCTGGGATTATAGTGGCGTGCCACCACACCTGGCTAAATTTTGTATTTTTAGTAGAGACGGGGTTTCATCATGCTGGCCAGGCTGGTCTCAAACTCCTGACCTCCTGTGATCCACCCGCCTCGGCTTCCCAAAATGCTGGGATTACAGGCATGAGCCACTGTGCCCGGCCTTCTTATTTATTTTGGCTTTATTTTGGTTTTTATTTTTTGCAACCGCCTTCAAACATCTGAAACTTGGGTTTCAAATGCAAATAAGAGATTAATTACTTGCTGTGCTTTGAACATGAAGGTGAAGTTATTGATGCATCAAAGAAAAGGACATTGTAAATTTATTTACTGGCTTTCATTTTGGTGACGATTTCAACACTAAAAGTGGTCAAACAATCTGATCAACTTTTCCTCCATTCTCCACATTCCTTCATCCCATGCCTTCACACCTGTTCTTTTTCCTGTCATGTTCCCAGGACTATGGGAGCCTTTTAACACCAATGGAACAGAAGGAGATGCACTGATTCACATGCGCCCCAACACAACGCCAATCCCACAAGCTCTCAGCTCACTGGTCGCAGACATTCACCTTCTACGGGCAGAGTTTTATTTCACTGAGCTACAACTATGGGCAAGGTAACAATGAGCTGTGTGGAGACTTCAAAACATAGAGGACAACCTCTGAACTCAAAGACAACATCTAATTAAAGAAAGGATAAAGAAAGATGAAAATAAATAAGTTGTTTGATTATGCTGTGTTAACAAATGACCCATAGAATAATTGTTAGAGAAATTCAAAAGAAGAAGAAATTACTTCATTTTGAGTTGCTTGGAAAAGTTTTACAGAGAAAAAAATGACAATATCTGGGGTTTAAAGAGTAAAACTCGCACAAAGACCTGGAGGGAAGGAATCAAGAGATGCAAACACTGAAGAAAAAAAAATGTTCACATTGTATTTGTGGTGAAAAGAAAGGGTTTTTGTGTGCAAGGAAATAATGGACTGAAATGTGGTAGTCCCGGCACCTAGAATCGCGCTGAGCAAAAAACAAGTGTTTGTTTAATGAGTAAATGAAAGTAGAGTTTCATTTGTCCAGTTAACAAAATACACAAGTATTCCCTGCCCTCCTTTTTTAAAATTAATTAATTAATTAATTAATTTACTGACAAAAATATATATATTTTCATGTACAGCATGTTGCTTTAAAATATGTACACATTTGTGCAGTGGCTAAATCAAGCTAATAAGCATATGTATTACCTCACATACGTATCTTTTTTGTGGTAAGAAGACTTAAAATCTGGCCACGTGCGGTGGCTCACGCCTGTAATCCCAGTACTTTCGGAGGCCAAGGCAGGCAGATCACCTAAGGTCAGGAGTTCAAGACCAGCCTGACCAACATGGTGAAACCTCTGTCTCTACTAAAAATACAAAAATTAACCGACATGGTGGTGGGTACCTGTAATCCCAGCTACCCAGGAGGCTGAGGCAGGAGAATCGCTTGAACCCAGGAGGCAGAGGTAGCAGTGAGCCAAGATCACGCCACTGCACTCCAGCTTGGGCAACAGAGCAAGACTATGTTTCAAGGAAAGGAAAGGAGAGGAGAGCAGAGGACAGGAGAGGGGAGGGAAGGGGAGGGGAGGAAGAAGGAAGAAGGAAGGAAGGAAGAAACAAGGAAAGAAAGAAAGAAAAAGAAAGAAA
Organism: Colobus angolensis palliatus; assembly: GCF_000951035.1. Lineage (NCBI taxonomy): Eukaryota > Metazoa > Chordata > Mammalia > Primates > Cercopithecidae > Colobus > Colobus angolensis. The sequence goes on from NW_012115766.1 coordinate 937,850, forward strand.
GAAAGAAAGAGAGAGAAGAATACTTAAAATCAACTCTATTAGAGATTTTCAAAAATACAATATATTGTTATTAACTACAGTCACCATGTGGCACTATAGATCTCTTGGCTTATTCCTCCATCTAACTGAAATTTTGCATCCTTCAAGCAATATCTCCCCAGCCCCCCACTCCTACATCTCATCTTTTGGCAACCATCATTCTCCTCTCTGCTTCTGTGAGTTCAACTTTTTCAGATTTCACATATAACTGAGATCATGTAGTATTTGTCTTTCTGTGCCTGTATCAGGGAAAACTCCCACCCCCAACATTCAACGTGGGTTCTTTTCTATTTCCCTAAGCGTCAGCTGGTCTAAGAAATAAAGGGAAAGAGTACAAAAGAGAGAAATTTTAAAGCTGGGTGTCCGGGGGAGACATCACATGTCAGCAGGTTCCATGATGCTCCCTGAACCATAAAACCAGCAAGTTTTTATTAGAAATTTTCAAAAGGGGAGGGAGTGTACGAATAGGGTGTGGGTCACAGAGATCACATGCTTCACAAGGTAATAAAATATCACAAAGCAAATGGAGGCAGGGCGAGATCACAGGACCACAGGACAGGGCAAAATTAAAATTGCTAATGAAGTTTTGGGCACGCATTGTCATTGATAACATCTTATCAGGAGACAGGGTTTGAGAGCAGACAACCTGTCTGACCAAAATTTATTAGGCGGGAATTTCCTCATCCTAATAAGCCTGGAAGTGCTACAGGAGACCAGGGCTTATTTCATCCCTTCATCTTTGACTGTAAAAGACAGCAGCTGCCAAAGGGGCCATTTCAGAGGCCTACCCTCAGGGGTCATTCTCTTTCTCAGGGATGTTCCTTGCTGAGAAAAAGAATTCAGCAATATTTCTCCTATTTGCTTCTGAAAGAAGAGAAATATGGCTCTGTTCTGCCTGGCTCACTGGAAGTCAGAGTTTAAGGTTATCTCCCTTGTTCCCTGAACATTGCTGTGATCCTGTTCCTTTTTCAAGGTGCCCAGATTTCATATTGTTCAAGCACACACGCTCTACAAACAATTTGTCCAGTTAACGCAATCATCAAAGGGTCCTGAGGTGACATACATCCTCCTCAGCTTACGAAGATGATGGGATTAAGAGATTAAAGTAAAGACAGGCATAGGAAATACAAGGGTATTGATTGGGGAAGTGATAAGTGTCCATGAAATTTTCACAATTTATGTTCAGAGATTGCAGTGAAGACAGGCATAAGAAATTATAAAAGTATTAATTTGGGGAACTAATAAATATCCATGAAATCTTCACAATTTATGTTCTTCTGCCATGGCTTCAGCTGGTTCCTCCATTCAGGGTCCCTGACTTCCTGCAACAGCCTAGCTTATTTCTCTTAACATAATGTCCTCCAGGTTCATCCATGTCATCACAAGTGACAGAATTTCCGTTTTTTGTAAGGCTGACTATTCCATAGTAGATATATGCCACATTTTCTTTATCCATTTGTTTGTTCATGGATACTTAGATTGAATCATTATCTTGGTTATTGTGAATGGTGATACGGTAAACACAGCAATGCACATATTCCTTAGGCATACTGATTTCATTTCCTTTGGATATATACCCATAATAGGAATTAGGAATGCTGAGTCATACGGTGATTTTTTTTTTTTTTCTTTTTTCTAGACATGATAACACTCTGTCCCCCAGGCTGGAGTGCAATGGCACAATCTCGAATCACTGCAGTCTCAAGTCCCTGGTGCTCAAGCAATCCTCCCACCTCAGTCTCCCCAAGTAGCTGAGACTACAGGCATGTACCACCATGCCTGGCTATTTTTTCCATTTTCTGTAGAGATGAGGTTTTGCCATATTGCCTGGGTTGATCTCAAACTCCTGGGCTCAAGCAATCTGTCCACCTTGACTTCCCAAAGTGCTGGGATTACAGGCATGAGCCACCATGCCCTACCATAGTGGTTCTATTTTTAAATTTTTGGATGAACCTCTATATTGTTTTTTGTAATGGCTAAATTCATTTACATTCCCACCAATGGCATACAAGGATTTTCTTTTTTCTTTATCTTGTCAACACTTGTTAACTTTCTTTTTTTTTTTTTTTATAATAACCATTGTGCTTAGGGTGAGGTGATATCTCATTGTGGTTTTAATATGCATTCCCCTGATAACTAGTGATGTTGAGCATTGTTTTCATAGATTTGGCCATTTCTCCTTTTGAAAAATGTCTACTCAGATCCTTTGCCCATACTTTAATTGGGTTCTTTGCTTTCTTGCTATTGAGTTGTTTGAGTTGCTTATATATTTTGGATATTAAACCCCTTATCAGATGTATGGTTTGCAATTCTGTAGGCTGTCTCTTCAATCTATTGACTTTTCCTCGGCTGTGCTTTTCCTCCTCTTCTACCCATCTCCCTGCTTGTTACTCTGCTACAGCCACACTGGCCTCCTAGTTGTCCTTGGAACACGCCAAACTTATTCCTAGCTTTGGCACCTTTGACTTGCCCTGCCCCATCTCTGGAATGCTCTTCGTGGAACCATTTGCCTCTCCTCAGTCTGCTCCCAGACAAAAAGCATATCCTTAACCTTCTCTGATCTCTCTGTCCAAAGTAGTTACCCCAGTTCTTCTCAACTACAGTACCCTGTTTAGTTTTCTCATAGAGCTTATGACTGTCTCAAATTATCTTGTTCATTTATTTGTTTATTTCCTTTATCCCCCATAAGAACGTAAACTCCATAATAATGGGCATATGGCCTTTTATTTGAGAAATCTCCAGTACCTAAGAGATGGTACCCATCCACTGTAGGTGCTCTATACGTATTTGTGGAATGAAGGAATGGATGAATGAACCCATTGGTAGGAGATGGATTGCTCTACTTCAGGGCCAAAACAAAATGTTGAGGATTCTAAAGCCACAACCTGTCTTAGGAAAAGAGCCTGTGATTGATTAGTAATGTCTGCTCTGAGCACAGAAAGGGAAAGTGGTCACAACAGCATATTTGACATCCTACATGGAACTATGGTAGGCCATGGCCTGAGCCTACTGTACTGAAAAACTTCAGGAAGAACTGATGTTACAACAATAAGCAGAACACAAAACTGTGTAACTGTGGAATAGCTTACTTGACAACATTCCCCACTTCTCCCAGTACACCTCTAATAAGCCCAAAAGGATTAAGAAGGATTAACACTGGAGTTCTGAGCTTCTCTGATCTAGCAAATTCCTCATTCCACAGAGATATCCAGAACTATCAAATACCAGGCACACCTTTGTGAAGGCCTAGGGAGGCATCAGGGAGCCACTTCCACCTACTGGTATCCTTGTTCTTCTTATTTGCAAGCAAGAGAAATGTGGAAGTGATTTACATTCCAAGATTTGAAGTCCAAACCTGTAAGAGCCCAACTCAACTCAGGAGCCACTGAGGGCTTTTAAGTAGTGAAGTTTCAATGTCAAATTGCAGTATGCCTCAACTTATTTTAAGACAGAGCCAATATTAATTAATGAATCTATTGATTTGGCAGTGACAGGCAGGATTAATTAAAAGAGGAGATGCTAGAACCTGAAAGACCACTTTGAAAGCAACTACAGTACCTGGATAACGTAAGTTAAGAAAGGCTTATACCTAGCATGGTGAAAATTGTAAAGAAAAGGAAGGGAAAGATGTAAGGCAATTCAAAAAAAGACTAATTGAACATGAGAGAGAAGAGCAGATGAAAGACTAAAAGGTGATTTTAATGTTTTGAGCTTAATCAAAAATAAAAATAAGACTCTCTCTATATATATTTAAGTACATTCAGAAGTATAACTAATTTGAGCAACAGATAAATTCAGTGTTAAATATGTTGAATTTGAGTGTCACTCATTATAAGTGAAAATATTAACCATATAATAGAACAATAGAATTGAAGTCAGGAGGCAGTTACAGTCTGGGAATTTGGACCAGAAACATTGATACGAGGCTAGCGGATAAGATGAGGGTATTAAAAAAGAAACAACTAAAAGTCAAGGGCTGAGCCTTGGCATATGTCTCCATTGAGTTGGATGGGTGGGGTAGAGGAAGAAAGGAGTCCAAACAAAGTGAGCCCACAGAGGAGTTCCAGAAGTCACAGGATGAAGTGTTTTTCAAACTTAGGAGATGAGTATTTTTAAAAGAGGAGATGATGAAACTTGTTGAGAAAAGACAACTGACCTAGAAGTTAGTTAATTTGGTGACTTTGGAGACAGATTTTTAGTTGTAATGGGGACTAAAGCCAGATTACAATGTAAGTCATTAATGAGAGTCTGTGGGTGGCAAGAAAACAAAGGCCACAGATGTACACTTCTCTGAGAAGTTTGCCAGTGAAGGAGTGAGAAAGAATGTCACTTGCGGGGTTAGCAGAGTTCAGAGAAAATCTTTTCAAGATGGGGAACTCTGCACATATTTTTGTGCTGAGAAGGAAAGGTTAAGGAAAATGAGAATTGGGAGTTTCAAGGGGAAGATGAAGCAAAATAGCCTAACTAGCACCAGCTGTGATCTAAAGTAGCTGATTGTAGACTTTTAGTGTCCCAAGATATTAAACCTGGAACCAGTAAGAAGACCAGAAAAACAAGAGGATGCAGCTGGAATGCTGTCATGGTGCAGAAGGAAACATAAGCCAGTGCATCAGGGATGGTGGACAAGAAGCTACTAAAAAGGCCACAAAAAGGAGGTCCAAAAAGACATTAAGAAAATTGCAAATAGGTTCTCAGGAAGATACGGTTCTGCAGAGCTCCCTGTTGCTAAAGTAGACTGTGGAGCCACTAGATTCAATTCTTGTTGCTTCTGCAGTCTGGGAAATCTGACTGTTCCTGGGTGGCTGCATCTATTCCAAGTGGAGCAGGAAGCCAAGAGCTCGGATCCTGCACTCGCCATCACCTGCCATGTCCTCCTAAGTAATACCCCTGCCTCCATAGCCTGATGCTGATTTGGACGCTAATTAAACATGCCCTGACACAAGGCTTCTCTCTTGATGCTGGGAATAGGCTCATCAGAGACATGGGGCATTGAATTCCTGGAGTCAAGATGTTTCTATTCCCTTGGTCTCTCAAAAATTTCCCCAAATACAATGAGGAGAATAACAGATACATCTATTTTCAGTGAAACTGAGAGGGGTTAGCATATGGAAAGGAAATGAATATGAATTGCTGGTGAGTTAGCTGAGGAACATAAGAATGAGAAGCAAGATGATTTACCTGACATCCCTCCAGAAAGAATCAAGATCTGAGATACTAAGACAAGAAAGGAAGAGATGGAGGCCTTAAAAATAGAAGTTGGGCAAAGTAAATACCCAACTCTCCAATACGGAGAAAGAGAAATGCCAAATTCAGACTCACTAAAAGACTGAGATCCAATCATAGGACTATAGAATGATTCCCATTTCCCCACACCTTATCACTCCCCACCCAACCACCACATCAGTAGGGCTTCTGTATAACAACAGGGAAATACAGCTAAAGCTTCAGATCCTATTTAAGAAGAAGTCTCTAGGGAAGCCCAAAAACAATAGGAGAGACAAAAACAAGGACACTAAAGGCAATTTTAGCATCTGATTCCATAGCTATAATAAACAAATACAGCCTAACTCCTAGCCAGATAAACGTAAAGCCTCACACTTTTAGGCTTGTCTACCTAGTTCTTTTTATCTGATACATCATATCTAACCTTTAGCCAAAAATTACAAAGCATGCTAAAAGGCCAAAAAATAAAGAAGTAACTCAGTGTGAAGAGAAAATGCAAGCATCAGAACCAGACTCAAAAATATGTTTAAAAAAAAAAAAATAGGTAAGCACTTCTCCAGGGGAGGAATAAGTTGTATGATAAAGGAAATGTTAGTATAACACACTACTTGGCTCAGCTGTGAATAAAATCTACATACTTATGCTCAATATGAATGTAATAGACACTTCTGATTATAACTATTGGGCAGTTGCAGGAATGATTCAAGAGAACATGATGCGTGCATTCTATTTTAAAACGTGAAGGTGAAATGTCAAATGAATGAAAAAAATAGCTAAAAGAGTTGAAAGGGTTAAAACCAAAGGAGTGATTATTTTTGAATTAACCTTTCAACATTGTTTGACTTTTTAACTTGGGTGTAAGTTAAAGGAAGTACATGTCAATAAGTCTTAGTTCAAAGTGCAAAAGGATTATATCTTCCTAAAAGGAGAAAGGAAGAGAGGTGGAAGAGCTACAGACAGATTCAGCAGCAGAGATGAAGGTATAGGCAAATATATTTTGAGGTGAGAGGCTGACTGGGGTTGAGGCAAATGACAGGAAACTTAAAACTAATGATTTATATTTTCTCGTAGAATAAAAGATTAAGTCAACTGCTGAAAGTAAGCAAGCTGAGTGAGTATGAAGAAAGCAAAAGAGCCTATAGTGAATTTCCTGAATAGTCAACAAAAGGGTATTGAAGCATCACTGAACAGCAGGATTGAAGCTGCACAGCATGCCTTGTTGAAGTAACTGTCTATATAAACCATATTTATTTCAAATACTTTAAGCAATATTTCAAGTTGTCTATGTGCTGGTGTTTAAAACCCACAATTTTGGGACCTATTTCTAACTCAGATAACAGAACAGCTATACTTTTCTTTCATATAATACAAAGGTAAATTTGCTGTTTCTTTGAATATGGTCAGCCTCTTTTGTTGATTAAGGACTAAGGTCAACGGTTCAGAATTTGGATGGCCCAATTAGCATCTGTTCAGCTCATTCTCACAGATAGCCATTCTTGCTGACCGCAGGCTTGAAATTGGTGTCCTGAGTCATCAGGGTCACTGGTTGGAAGAGCATGTGAATTAATTAGTTGGACTGTATCACTAGCATAGAAAATAGCACAAAAGACATCCCTCTGCAAATGTGACTAATAAAACTTGGGTGTTAGGTTCTGAACCCCTGACCAAGTGTCAGCAGAGCTACCTACAAATCCTCACCCCTATGGTATTGATATGGTGCCTGTGCCATTTTTGTCATCTCTCCCTAAAGAGAGACGCTGAAGATCTTATTTTTTCAGCAAGAACCTCCTATGTGGCCCAGCGTTTCGATCTTTACAATTTCCTTCCTAACCTGTGGATCTTGTTGATTCTGGCTTGGTGAAGAGTTTCTTCTGCCTCTTGTCTGCTATCCTCATCTCCTAAACCTTGGCCCTTCATTCATTTCTCTCCTGACATCCTTCTTCTGAGAACTCAACTACTCCTGGTTTCAACTGTGAGAGTGATTCATACATTTAAATCTTTCCAGGCACGACCTCGTCTCACACCTTCAGTGCCTGCCTGGTGTCTCTGCTGGTAAATTTCAAGGCTGCATCTGAAAGTCTATATATTTACATTGGCAAAGCACACCATCAAAGAATTAACACAAGAACAATCAGACAAAGTATAAATATGAAAAATATTCAGCACCATTAGTGATAAAAGAAGTGAAAATTGTGCAACAGTAGTTCAGAAAATAGTGGAAAGAAAAATGAAGGAGGAGAGTATACCGATATAATCAAAGCAATCTATTCGTGAAATAAGAATAATGAAAAAGCAGTAAAATATATTAGAATGTACAAAAACAACTCGAGATACATATGGTAATTTAACATAAGCTAAAATGTGGGGAAAGGCTGATTTTTTTTAAGACTGGGGAAAATGGTCATTCCTTCTGAAAAAAAGAAGGTTAAATTCCAAATTCACATCATACTAACAACATGTTTCTAATAAGTAACAAAAATGTTTAAATGCATTAAATACTAGAAAAATACAGGAGAATATTTTTATAATCTTACAGTAAAGAAGGCCTCTCCCAGCATGAAGCAAAACCAGATAACATAAAGGAAAAGGCTGACAACGTTAACTGTAATTAAAGATACTATTAATAGAATTAAACACAAGTGACAGACAGGGAAGAAAATATTTGTGAAGGGCTAGTACGTAAAACCTATAAAGAGTTCCTGTAATTAAAAGATGAAACACAATCCACAGTCTGTGAAAATCATCAAAAGATACAAACAGGCAAGTCACAAAGAAAAAAACAAAAATGTCCAACAGACACAAGCGAAAAAGAACTACCCAACTGATAGAGAACAAAAGAAAAAATTTTAAAGAGAGAAATAACATTTTTTTTTCCAAAAATGGAAAAATTTTTAACATTTAGTGTTAGAGTACCGAAAAATCTGCCTTTATATAATAGTGGTGAAAATGTTAACCTGACAACTTTGATGGAGAGTAATTCATCATTATCTGGAGAAAATACACATACCCATGCATTATGTTTCAGAAATTCTACTTCAAGGACTGTCCTACAACAGTCGTAGCAAATGTCTAAGGATATTTGTGCACAAATGCCCACTGTATCATTGCTTGTAATAACAAACAACAGGGAAATCTCCAATGTCTATCAATAGAGGAAAAATTCAATAAATTATGTTACAAATTTAGCTTTTCCCCAAAAAAAATCTCCTAGTTGAAATATAGCAAAAGCTTATCTCTGAGGCATGGAAATAGAGGGGAGAATTTGCTTCCTCTTCCTTTAATTTTTACTTTATAAATACTAACTCCTCGTTCCTTACCCCTAAGGAGAAAAAGAAAAAGAAATAGAAAGAAAAATGTGGGCCAAATAATCACATTGGGATTAACTCAGTTTTGTAGTCCCAGAGGGGGCAGATGTCAACAAAGATTGATGCTATCTGCATGAAAACAATCACTGGTCTCACTAACTTTTCTTTTCCAGCTCTGTCTCCCAGAGGAGGTATTTAGTGTAATATGTAGGGAAATTCCAAACTGGAGCCCATAGTCTTACAAAGGCAATGTCAAAAAAGAAAAGACAGAGTTAAGGAGTAGATGCAAGTCACAGAGCCAGGGAAGGAAGGGGAAAGAGAAGCCAGGTTTCAGTAAACATTTCCAGTGCACATCCAGTCCCTCTTGGTAACTATGGCATCCAGCACTTGGAGGCAACAAGAGGGAGTGGCTTCCTGTTCCTGGAAGCTCAGCCCCCACTGTGTTTTGAAAAGCATCCCAACAGTGCTATGAGAAACCTAATATAAATTAGTAAACAAATCCCTTTTCTGCTGGGGCAGCCAGAGTGGGTTATTTCATTTGTGTCTAACAGTGACCAATATACTGACCATATGGTTCTATCCAGCCTGGTACCCCAACTTAATAAGAAACAGCATTTCAGACCTAGAAGAAAGCTTAGGAGTTGTATGATCTGAACTCCCACCCATGTAGGAGTCTTCTCTAAACCCCTCAGCCCTCTGCCTAAACATTTCCCATAATGGTGAAACCACTGCCTGGTAAAGAGTCCGTACCATTGTTGGACAGTTACAACAGATCAAATATGATTCCTTCTCTAGAATTTGCTTCATGGTACCACCCACTAGAAGGTCTTAGTTCTGTCCCCAGGAGCCATAGCAAGCATCTAGCTCAGAGGGGTATTTCATGTGGTTTGAAAGAAGCACGTGTCAGTCCCTCACTCTGAAAAGTGCTCAGTGTATATTGGAAGAATACATAAATGAATGTGTGTCATCTCCCCTTAGGTGCTGTAGCAACTACCATATGATTGAGCTTGTAATTGCACCTTCTTATAAAACCCATTCTTCCAATTCCCCTCTTCCAATTTAGGAATCCTGAAGCACTGACACCCAGCCCTGCTCTCCAGGGCTGCAGGGATCTAGAAGTCTGCACAGCACCCTTGGGGAAGGTTGCCCCTGGAGATGGTGTTAGCGGATTTTAACAATCAGTGCCAAGAGGGTAATATAGTGGCAAGGGCTGCAAGGTGTTTTGAAATTTGAGACACCTGAAAAGCAGAAATAGGGAGTACAGTGGGAGCTGTTATTAGCTCATGCTGTACAGCAAACTGATGGAAGTGGAGGTGGAGGGTGCTGTACAACCCAGATCCTCTGGGAACATTAACCGCTAGAATGCCAGGTGTGAAGACAGTCTGGCCTGAACTAGAATTAAATTTGCAGCAATCAGGACAAAGCCTCAAATTTATTTACTATTCCAGTGGGTAGAAGCAAAGGGTTTGTTCATTCATTCATTCAACAAATATTTACTGATCACCTATTGTAGTGGGCAGATGAATGCCCTATTACCTCCCAAAAGATGTCCACCCTCTGGAATCTGTGGATATGGCAAAAGGTAGAAAGGGACGTTGCAGATGTGACTGAATTAAGGATCCGGAGAAAGGGAGATTGTTCTGCATTATCTGAATGAGTCCAGGGTAATCACTGGGGTCCTTAGAAAGAACAGGGCAAGAGAGTCAGAGCTAGAGACAAAGACGTGATCATGGTAGCAGAAGTCGTAGTGATGTGCAGCCACCAGCCAAGGAATGTGGGCAGACTCAAGAGGTGGAAAAAGCAAGACGACCAACTTTTCCTGAGAGCTTCAAGAAGAAACGCAGCCATGCCCAGGGATTTTAGCCCAGTGAAGCTGAGTTTCAGGTTTCTGACCTCTAGAACAGTAAGATAATAGATTCGTGTTGTTTTGGACACTAAGTTCCTGGTAAATGTTATAGTGCTTAGAGGAAACTCATTACATCTGCTGTGTGCCAGGCATGGTACTGAACATTTGGCATAGAGCAGTGAACAAAATAAACAAAGTTCCTACCCTCATGTCATTTACATTCTATTGAAAAGGAGACAAAAATAAACAATGGGCATATTAACTCATTTATTTAATATTTAGTATGTTGGAGGTGATATGTGCTACAGGGGAAAATGGAGCCAGTACAGAGAGGACTATTGAGGGCTAAGGGGGAGCAGATACACTTTTAACCAGGGCGGCCAGCATTGGCTTCATTGAGAAGAGAGCATTTCAGCAGAGACCTTAAGGAGGTGAGAGAGTGAACCATGAAGATATACACTAGACAGAAGGGAAGCAAATGCACGGGGCCTCCATTCAGAGTTGCCTGACACCTCGAGGATGGAGCAGGAGGCTGTGGAGGCCAGAAGAGAATGTGGGCTCTCACTGAGTGCAATGGGAAGCCGCTGGAGGGCTGCGCAGAGGAGCACCCTGAGCTCAGGTCCTTTCTTTTGTCTTTTCTTTCTTTCTTTCTTTCTTATTTTTTTTGAGACAGAGTCTCACTCTGCTCACTCTGTCACCCACGCTAGAGTGCAGGCGCGGTCGCGGCTCACTACAAGAGCTCAGGTCCTTTCTAAAGGATTCCTTTGTCTGCTGTGTTGTAAAGATGGGAGGTGGGGGTGGGGAACAGGGCAGTAGCCATGGAAGTGGTGAGAAGAGGCCCAATTCTGGATTATTTGGAAAGTAGAACCAAAGGAGTTTCTGATAGATTAGATGTGGGAGTGAGAAAGAGGAGTAAAGGATGACTCCCGAGTTCAATTAGGAGTGTAGGGTTAAGCCAGAAAGTGTAACATAGAGCTGATTGTTAATGTCCCACTGAAAAAGTTCAAGGTACTTTAACATGTAAATAAAATAAGATATCTTTTTTGCCACTCAAAAAACATAAAAGAGAACATTTTTGATCTTTTTTTTTTTTTTTTTTGAGACTGAGTCTCGCTCTGTCTCCCGGACTGGAGTGCAGTGGCCGGATCTCAGCTCACTGCAAGCTCCGGCTCCTGGGTTTACACCATTCTCCTGCCTCAGCCTCCCGAGTAGCTGGGACTACAGGCGCCCGCCACCTCGCCCGGCTAGTTTTTTGTATTTTTTAGTAGAGACGGGGTTTCACATGTTAGCCAGGATGGTCTCGATCTCCTGACCTCATGATCCGCCCGTCTCGGCCCCCCAAAGTGCTGGGATTACAGGCTTGAGCCACCGCGCCCGGCCACATTTTTGACCTTACACATCGCTGACTTCTCCTGTGTCTTCACATGACACACACACACACACACACACAGAGAGAGAGAAATGGCTCTTTCCTGTGTCCTCTGATTAGGGCACCAATCCCATTATGAGGTGCCACCCTCAGACCTCATTACCTCCCAAATGCCCCACCTCCAAATAACATCGTATCGGGGATTAGGGTTTCAGCGCATGAATTTGGAAGGTGGCGGCAGAGTGAGGAGGGGACACACAAACACTTAGTCCCTAGCAGGCCTCAAATCGGCAAAGTGTCAGTTAAAGTTTAGAGGAAAAGATACTCCTATGCTGCTTATGTTAACAGCAGCAACACTCCAGGGACTTAAATAATGTCAACGTTTATTTCTCACTCACACCCAAGGTTTGTGGTCGTTCTGCCACCCCCCAGCATGTTTCCAAGGCCTCTCCAGCTGTGGTCATTTCTCAGGCAGCAACCAGGGGAAAGAGAACGGCCAGAGTAATCTCCGTAAGAGAAGGACCTAGAAGCAGCACACATCCCTTCCCACGCACCCGGTGAGCCAACACAAAGTCACCTGGTCACACAAGGCTATGAGAGAGGCTGGGAAATTAATGAGCAACTGGAGAAGTGAGGGCCAGCTCAGGGCCCAGCTCCCCTTTCCTTGGGGTGGCAGATACTTTGCAGGTGCTATCACCTGAGGAAAGGGGGAGGATGGGCGTGGTGGAGTCAGCAGCCTCCCCAGGGACATTCCTGGGAGGACACCTGGTGCAGCCTATCTCAAGAGCAACTGGGCAATATGGGTTGAAAATCTTAAAATATTAAATCACATTTTCATTTCTAATTAACCTAAAGAAATAATCATGTGGAAATGCCCTGTGTCTTGACTGTTCCAATGTCAGCGTCTGGGTTGGGATGTACAACAATCATGCAAGATATTACCATCAGGATGAACTGGGCAGAGGGAAAAAGAGATCTTTCTTTCATCTCTTACAATTGTGTGTACATCTATAATTACCTCAAAATCAAAAGTTCAATTTAAAAAACAGAAAAAATCATGAATGTGAACATTTAGCTACAAAACTAGCAATTGCAAAATAATTGAATGGAGAAAAAGAACCAAAATAACCTAAAACTCCAACGAGGGAAAGTCAGTATATCAAATTATGAACACGATAAACTACTCTGTGGTTGTTCAAAACGGCATTGTAGTAGACTATGAATGACAAAGCAGATTTACAACATAGTGTTTTCAAAAAAAGCAAATCATGCAATTTTAGGTAAAAAAGTTATCCAATTTATGCTTTAGTACACACACACACACACCCCCACATACATAGTTAGAAATATATATACCAAGATTTTACCTCTAATGATTTTTTGTCTTATTTCCCTATATTTTCTAATGCAAGAACACAATGACTGTGTGTTGCTTTTATGAATAAAGAATATTTTTTCAAAAATGAAAAATATTAAAATATTAATAAAGTGAATATTTTCATATTGATATTTAAAATATTAAAAATTATTCAA
>NW_012115766.1:951214-970417 GCF_000951035.1 Colobus angolensis palliatus
GTTATATTTAGTGATAATCATTCTGTTGACTTCTTCTTAATAAACAAATTTAGAAATAAATTATTTAAAAGTATTTGAAATATTTAAATTTATTAAAATATTTAAAAATTACTAAATTGGCCTTCAAATTTAGCTTTCCTGTTCATCTCCCTCTTTTTTACAGTGGTGCTAATATTGTCCCATCTCCAAGCCTAACACCAGGGCGTCATCTTTCATTCCTCTGCTCCCCTCCTGCCATATGCAATGATCAGATCATGCTGATTCTTTTCATGTAACACTTCTTATATTTGTCCCTTCCTTCCTTGCACACCTCTACTCTCGGGTTCAAGCTCTCTAACTATTGCCAGAGCCTCCCACATGGCTTTCCTGCCTTCATTCTTGCCCCACTCCAGTCTTCTGGTGAACCCTCTGAAACCTTGTTTACGATCCTGCTTGAAAACGCCTTAAGGAACTTCCTTACATAAAGGTGAGAGTCCAAGCTCTTTGTCTTAGCATTGAGGCCCCTGTTTCATCTGGCCCAATCTGCTGTCCCAAGAGTGAGGAGAGAAGCAGCTTCTCAGACATCTTCACTCCCAGCTCCACTGAGAAGTTTTCCCTAGCAGCAGAATGCCACTTCCTAGGTCATGAATGGAGAATTAGGATAAGGACAACACTTTTACTCATATATGACTCATTTAGTCACTTCTCCAAGGGCAGAAGTAGAGTTTCAAAGAATAAACATATCTCAAAGCATAACAGCAAAATGTGAAAGTAGGCGCTCAAGGAGAGAAATGAAAAGGAAAATGTACAAAGAACACTAAAGTAAAGCAGGGGTCGGAGCCAGGTGTGCTGGCTCACACCTGTAATCCCTACACTTTGGGAGGCCAAGGTGGGCAGAACACTTGAGGCCACGAGTTCAAGACCAGCCTGGCTAACATGGCAAAACCCCATCTCTATTAAAAATACAAAAATTAGCCAGGCATGGTAGCACATGTCTGTAATCCCAGCTACTCAGGAGGGTGAGGCAGGAGAATTGCTTGAACCAGGGAGGCAGAGGCTGCAGTGAGCGAGATTGTGCCCCTGCACTTCAGCCTGGGTGATAGAGTGAGACTCTATCTTGAAAGTCAAAAATAAAAAAATAGGAAAGCCGAGGTCAGGCGGGAGTCCTCCTTGTTTCTCATTGCCTCTTTGAGGCAATGATTTCTTCACCTTCCCAGCAACCTCCAGGATTTTCAAGAATGGTAACATCTGCTGCTCCCTGCTCTTACAACCACATAAACTCCTCCTCAGTCACTGAAAACTTTAGCACCTGGCATGGCCCTTACCTCTCCCACTACTTCTGTCACTCATGTGATGATCTCAATATTCATGCAAACTCTGTCTCCAGCAATCTGGCCCCTCAATTCATCTCTAATGATCCTGGCCTCCAGCCTGCTTTTTCCACACTCCCATGTCATACCTGGACATTGTCATCATCAGTAACTGCATTGCTTCTAGAATCTCAGCTTCAAGCATTCTACTGTCTAATCACCAGCTGCCACTTTTCCATTGTATTCCCTCTAGCACTTCCTGGAAACACTTCTGCAACCTAACTAGGACTGATAACCCCTACTACTTTGCCACTGTCCATCATCCCAACCCTGCTCATGGCCCCATTCCATCCTTTAAAAGCTTAGATTCCTTTATCTACCATTACAATCGCTGTCTTGCATTTATTCTCAGTGAACTTACCCCTCTGCCTTCCAAATACTAGCCTGGCAAAACCCCAGTCCTGGTTCAATTCAACTCTACCTACTCCTCTTCTACCCCTGAACATCTGGATAGGGCTAGAGACAATACCACCATGCTGATGGTCTCACTTAAATTCATTACCACAAGTCACAGATGGGCCATCAGCACAACGCAAGCCCCCCTGCACATTCCTGTGTCCTCTCTCCCACTTCCCAATTCACACCTTCTCTTTTCTCAAACTCCAGTCCTTCCTCTCCCACTCCTGCTCTCAGATGCTGACCTGGCTGCACACTTCATTGAGAAGACAAAAGTGTTGGAAAATAAATTCCACAACCTCCCACCATAAATCTACCCACCTTCATGCAGCAGTGTTTCTGTAGTCTGCCTTTCATCTTAGGAAACTGCCCTGCCCCTATCTAGGGTCAACCCTCTTCTTGTTGCTAGATTCTCCATCCCATTTCCTTTTGATAATCAAGAGCTCTCCTCTTGAAATGACCTCTCTGTTCCATCATCATTCTTTCCCTCTCTGCTGGAAGATCATTTCCATCAGTATACACACATACGAACTTGGGGGGTGCTATGTGGGAGTGACACCACATCCCCTACATCACCTCCAGCTGCCACTCTCTTAGCAGTGAATCTCCTTGACAAAATGATCTATGTCCTCTTTCTGTTCTTTTTCTATTAAATTTAAAATACCTTTATATGCAATATTTGATTTGTGGAAAGGAATACAATTGACCCTTGAACAATGTAGGGACTGCGGGCACCAACCCCGTGTGCAGTCAAAAGTCCACATTTAATTTTTAACTCCTTAAAAATTGAATTACTAATAGACTGCTGTTGACTAGAAGCCTTACTGATACTATAAACAGTGGTGGATTAACATGTATTTGGTATGTCATATGTATTAAACACTGTATTTTTATGGTAAAGTAAGCTAGAGAAAAGAAAATGTTATTTTAAAAAACCATAAGGAAGAGGAAAAAGATTGACTGTTCATGAAGTTGAAGTGGATCATCATAAAGATCTTCATCCTTGTCATCTTCACATTGAGTAGGCTGAGGAAGAGGAGGAAAAGGAGGTTGGGTCTCACTGTCTTGGGGTGGTAGAGGCAGATGAAAATTTGCGTGTTAATAGACCCATGTTGTTCAAGGGTCAACAGTATGTGAATTCTATATATAAGATGTAACACAAACTAATCCAATGAATGCATGAGACCCTATCACTCAAACTAAGAACAGAAAGACTACCAATGGCTTCACTTTCCCCCATGAGTTCCTCCTTTATCTAATTGGGCAACCTCATTCTCTCTTGAAACCATCCCAATCATGCTTTTAGTCAACACCCTAAAGTCACCACTGTGGAGATCATGAATCTGTATGTACTAAATCCAGTGGTTAATTCTGTGTCTTCAATTTAATTAATCTGCCAGTAGCATTTAACATAGCTTACAGCTCTCTCCTTCTTTATGAAAAACATATTTGAAGCCAAAAACCCTGAAATCATCAGTGATTTTCTCCCCTTTGCATCCCTAATCCTCCAATCCATCCGCAAATCCTGTTAGCTCTGCTTTCACAATGCATTCCCAAATCTGATCGTGCTCACCACACTCACCACATCACCCTCCTCCCAGCCACCCTTAGCTACGTTCTGGACTATGCAACCACCTCATTGACCTCTCTACTTCCATTCTGGATCCTTGATTCCTCAAGCACCAGCCAGAATGATCCTTTCAAAATGGCAAATTAATTATTTTCCTGTTCAGTATCCCCCAATGGCTTTCTATCATAGAGAAATTCTGAATCCTTGATGGGACCTGCAATATCCGATAAGATCTAGACCTTGCCATCCTCTTAGACTTAATCTCCTGTCATTCCTCTTTCATGCCATATGAACCCCCAGAACCTTCCGGAAGCAGATCAGGCATGCCCTTGACCCAGGCCAGGTCATTTGTAATCGCTAACCCTCTGCCCAAAAATGCTCACCTGTAAATATCTACACAGATTGTTTCTTCACTACATTCAAGTCTTAAGTGTCACCACAAAAAGAGTCCTTCCCTGGCCACAAAACCTCAAATAGCATCCCTCACCTCATCACTATCTACCCACTTGCAGTGACTTGGTTTTCTTTATCTTGTGTTATACCTGCCATTATATTATACAGCATGTCTTCAAATAATGTCATTTCTTTCAACATCATTTTGTAATAGTGTTGATGAGAAAAGCAAAAACATGGATTCCCAGCCAGGGCCACTGTCTGCGTGGAGTTTGCATGTTCTCCCATGTCTGCATGCATTTTCTTTGGGTACTCTGGGTTCCTCCCACATCTCAAAGATGTTACATGAGATTAATAACTGTGTCTAAATGGTCTGTGTAAGTGAGTGTGCCCTGCAATGAATGGGATGGCATCCTGTCCAGGGCTGAGTCCTGTCTTGCACCCTGAGCTGCCAGGAAAGGCTTTGGTCATTGGCGACTCCGAAATGGAATAAACAGTTTGGAAAATAAGTGAATAAATTGAAACTTATTGTCAAACAAAAATTTGCAAGGTCTCCAACAATCATAAAATGCACAAGAATAAATGGTGCAGTACAAAGGTGCTCCGTGAGCCCACCAGATCTGTGATCACTTTTGAACTGTGTGGTGGCACAAGGTGCTTCTCATAATTTTCGGTTTGCAAACATTTATTCCTTGATTTGATCTATCACCACTCCAACTGCCATCACTCCCTGATTCACTTAAAGTGGGGTAAATATCCCATTTGTATTTGTTAATCTTTTTAAAATATATGTAAGGCTCACATTCATTTCAATGTGTAATATAGAACTGTTCTGACATTTATTTAGAAATTTGTGGTCAGAAATGTGCCATAGAAACTTAATTCTTGCTTATATCAATTAGCCTGTGGTAAAATTGGTTTCGATTTATGTCATCATGTCTCTTAAAGTAGCGGTTTCCAAGAAGCTATCAACAATGCTAAGTGAGGACTCAGTGTACATTCATTTGGTTCTTTGTGTGTTGTCTGTCTCATCCTGACAGAATCTAGGTTCCGTGAGAGAGACTGAAATGCTCAGTGCTGAGTTCTGTTTCTTCGCCGGTGGTGCTTGGCACATAATAGGCACCTAAATATTTATAGAATGAATGACTTGGGAAACCAGAACAAATCTCTGTGCCAACACAAGCAAAGATCCTGATGACTACCCAAGTCCTACCTGTAAATGTCTCACCATATTTCTGTAAGTAGACCATCACTACTTGTGAGACACCAGTTTTTAAGGAAGTGTATACAAGATGTGGACAGTTGTCAATGAGTGGTATAAAATTACATGTTCAAAGAAGGTCCTAATGGAATTAAGAGGATAGCACATAATAAGCGAAGAATACAGTACTGTGAGCTGCTGATAAAACAATGGCCTTTTGGTACAGGAGGGGAGATGGGAAGTTGATTGATGGATACAAATACATGGCTCCCCAGAAGAAATAAGACCTACGGTTAGATCAGTAGGGTCACTATAGTCTACAATAACCTATTGCACATTTCAAAATAGCTAGAAGAAAATAATTGAAATGGTTCTAGTATAAAGAACAGACAAATATTGGCCAGGCATGGTGGCTCATGCCTGTAATCCCAGCAGATCACCTGAGGTTAGATGTTCAAGACCAGCCTGGTCAACATGGTGAAACCCCATCTCTACCAAAAAATACAAAAAAAACAGTCAGGCATGGTGGTGCACGCCGATAATCTCAGCTACCCAGGAGGCTGAGGCAGGAGAATTTCTTGAACCTGGGAAGCGGAGGTTGCAGAGAGCCAAGATTGCGCCCTTGCACACCAGCTTAGGCAACAAGAGCAAAATTCCATCTCAAAGAGGAAAGAAAGAAAGAAAGAGAGAGAGAGAGAGAGAGAGAGAGAGAAAGAAAGAAAGAAAGAAAGAAAGAAAGAAAGGAAGGAAGGAAGGAAGGAAGAAAGAAAGAAAGAAAGAAAAAGAAAGAAAGAAAGAAAGAAAGAAAGAAAGAAAGAAAGAAAGAAAGAAAGAAAGAAAGAAAGAAAGAAAGAAAGAAAGAAAGAAAGATTTAAGGAGATGGATATCCCAAGTACACTAATTTGATCTTTACAAATTATATGAATGTATTCAATTATCACACGTACCCTGCAATTATGTGCATTTATTATGCATCCACTAAAAATTCAGTTAAGTGTGGGGTCTGGGGCAAAGCAATGACCTTTCATTCTGGGTCTGGGTTTTGTCTCTCCAAGGGTTCACAGCTTTCTTATGAAGTTAGGGCAGTGATTGGAGAAGAGTTGCAAGGCAATGAATGGACCGCTGAGCATCAGTCCACCGCTGACCAAATGTGCCAGCTGTGCCCATGCTGGGGCCAAAAGTTGGTGCTAGACCTACACCGATAAGCTGCTGGGCCCCCTCTGAGAGGAACCTGGAAGATAGGGCACGCTAAACCCTTCCTTCCTTAAAAGTTCTATTCATTTTCAAGAGTGTAAAATCTTAAAACAAAAGGTTCCAACGGCTTCTTAAAATTATTTTTCAGAAACTTGATAAAAATGAGGAATATCTCAAGAAACTTAATATTGTATTTCCTCCAGAGTTGAATACTGGCGGGAAGTGAGAGCAGGGCATTGCACTGAGCAGACTTTCTCCACTGCTTTGGCCACAGCAACTACTAGATCCTATTGTTCTTGGTCTTTTTGTCAGCTGCAGCCTTTCCTGGGTCATGTTGTACAACATGAGGAAGGGGGACCGCTTCCATTAGCTGACCTGTTGCTTTAGCTACAAAAGCCCCCTCAGACAAAGCTTGGCCAATAGACCATGATGGGTTTCTCCTTTCTCTCCATTTGCCACAGGGATGGCCAAGCTGGTAGTAACATCCCATATTGTCCAGCAAGGGAGTTCCTTACAGTGCTCCATTGTGCTCTGTGAGGACTAGAAAAGATGTTCACAAATCAAAAGCATGTATAGCTTATCATCTGATTGAGGAAACAAGATATGTCCTCAGCGAGACAAAAAACACAAGCAGGCCATGCGTGGTGGCTCACACCTGAAATCTCAACACTTTGGGAGGCCAGGGTGGGAAGATCACATGAAGCCAGGAGTTCGAGACCAGCCTGAGTAACAAAGGGAGACCCCATTTCTAACAACAATAAAAACAAAAATAATATTTAAAAATTAGCCTGGCACAGTGGCATGCACCTGTAGTCTCAGCTACCCGGGAGGCTGAGGCAGGAGAATTGTTTGAGACCAGGAGTTTGATGTTACAGTGAGCTATAATTGGGCTGCTGCACTCCAGCCTGGGCAACAAAGCAAGACCCTGTCTCTAAAATGATGATAATAATAATAATAATAATAATAATAATAATTGGCCAGGCGTGATGGCATTTGTGGTCCCAGGTACTCCACACCACTACCCTCCATCCCAGGTGACAGAGCAAGACCCTCTCTCTAAAGAAAGAGAAGAAGAAAACACAAGCGAGCCTGTACTAATATAACATGCACTGCAACAGAGAGAGAGGGAATGAAAAGCCAGTGGGCAATAGAAGAACGGGATGGCCCTGTTTCAGAAACTTCACTTGTGAGAAGCCAGTCCTGAAAGTACGTAAGTTTATGACCCAGGGAAAGTGTCTAGATGCAGAATTTCCCCCAGAAGAAAGTGGTGGGGAAAGGAAAATTGTGGAAACAAAAGTAGGAGAGGGTCATGTTGAGGATTACAGGCCAGAATGTCTAGCTGCCCTCGCTGAGGGTCATAGTGACCACACAGGCTAGTCATTCACTCTGCCTGGTTATAAGGAAATCAAATCAGAATTGAGGGAACAAAGTGAATTGATTAGAGAATTGAGTGCCCACTTTTAAAAAGCTAAGTAATTTATTTATTTTTTTTTGGAGACGGAGTCCAGCTCTGTCACCCAGGCTGGAGTGCAGTGGCGCGATCTCGGCTCACTGCAAGCTCCGCCTCCCGGGTTTACGCCATTCTCCTGCCTCAGCCTCCCGAGTAGCTGGGACTACAGGCGCCCGCCATCTTGCCCGGCTAGTTTTTTTTGTATTTTTTAGTAGAGACGGGGTTTCACCGTGTAGCTCAGGATGGTTTCGATCTCCTGACCTCGTGATCCACCCGTCTCGGCCTCCCAAAGTGCTGGGATTACAGGCTTGCGCCACCGCGCCCGGCCAGTAATTTATTTTAAGATGCACTTAATAATTACTAAAAGCCCTCAAAAATTTACCAAAAAAGTATAAAAAGTTAGTTAATTGCCTGGATTTTGACGACAAAAGTTTTCTATAAACACCTCCACTTAGATTCGCCATTACTGTTTCACAATTTGATTCCAGACAGCCCTCAGAGTTTTTTAATTGATTTTGCTTACCTTATATCAAAACTGGTTATTTGTAAAATTTTTATATTTGGCTCAACTTTTTTTCCAGGTGCTTGTTACTACATAATTACCACCCCTGTGTTTGGCAACTTTGTTTTAAAAGAAACTACCCAACATGCTCATTTTCCAACATGACATTTCCATATAGGTACATTTTCTCCACTATGTCAAATCCAGATGACTCACACTTATTGCCAGATTTTTTTAGCCTAGATTTTCTAGTCTCTGATATGGATCCCACTTGGAATCTAATTAGTAAATTAATAGGTTTTTGAAAGTGGCTTTAAATACCTAAATGAACATAGCAGAAATATAATGTATATGAAAAAAGAAACTAATTAGTCTTAATAAATATTTGCTAAATTGGATGAGTGTAAGGTGTGCCCAGCATGAAAAGCTATATGACGATTTAAAATTATAAAGTTTGCTACTGACTGTTAACACAACTATGTGAGCAGTTCTAAATGCAGCCAAAGCTGTCACCTGGGCTGGAGTGCAGTGGTATGGAGTAACTGGGACCACAGGAACATGCCACCACCCCTGGCCAATTGTCATTATTATTGTCATTATTTTTTGAGACTCGGTCTTGCTTAGTTGCCCAGGCAGGAGTGCAGCAGTCCAGTCCTAGCTAGTTCACTATAACCTTGAATTCCTCAGCTCAAGACATTCTCCTGCCTCAGCTTCCTGGGCAGCTGGAACTACAGGTGTATGCCACCACACCAGGCTAATTTTTTTCCTTTTATTTTTGTTTTTATTTTTGTGGAAATGGGGTCTCCCTATGTTACATCTTTTAGTTCTCTTTCTGTAAAACCCATCATTCATTCAGCAAATATTTATGAAATACCTGTTATATGTCTGGCAACTGAGAAAGGTGCTAGATGGAGACAAATAAAGTGAAGCGCAAAGTATAAGCTCTACCAGTGACGCAAACAACAATCCCATCTTCTTCTTCAACACCAATTTAGCCTCCCAAGGGCAGCTAGGCAACCTTCTTCACTGCTGAAAGTTTCACCTCTATGAGCCTCTTTGAAGTAACAGAATGCAGCCTGGCCACATGGATGGAGGTGCTTGATTCCTCTCTCCCATCTCCATTTTTACATGTCCCCAACTGAGCTCCTGAGAGTTCCTTCAAAACCCATTTTATCTCCAACCCAGATGGTAGCCCTTCCCTTCTTCCAGTAGCTTAGGCCAAAAGTCTCCCAGTCGTCCTTGCCCTTTTACTTCTCAGACCCCATATGCAATCACTCATGAAATCTTTTTGACTCTACATTCAAAAAATATCCAGAATCCAAGCACTTATCACCACCTCCCCTGCCAATACCCTGGTCCAAGCCACCACGCCCTCTCTACTGGTCACAGCAGTGCTGTCCCTCCTCACTGGTCTTCCCACTCTGCCCTTGCCCTCAGGCAATCTGTTCCTAACCTTCTCGGGGTAGAGGGAGCAGCATTCCCGACCTAAAATTGCAACCTGTCACTCCAAGACTTTCTGTTGCTCTTTCCTGCCTTATTTTTATCCATTGAACTTATCAATGTCCACATGCCACAAATCGACTCATCTTGTTTAGTGATGGGCTTCCTCACGGGAATGTATATTCCATGAAGGCAGGAATTTTTCTGTTTCCTTTCCTACCCCTAGTAGGGTGCCTGGGACATGGTAGCTACTGAATAAATGGACCACTGTGTGTTATGAGGATCTTGTGTGCTTGGTGGACTGCTTTGCTTCCTGGCTCGATCGCTGAACTACCTGTGCAACCCTAGAAAGTTACTCAACCTCTCTGAGTCTCACCTGCAAAATGGAGAGAGTAATAGCAACCTTACAGGGCTGAAGGGAAAATTCAACAGGATACTCTATTGTTGGGAGATTTAAAGATGATGAAATATAAAATATAGTAATGGATCGGATTTTGTTCTCCAAAAGATAGGTTGAAGTCCTAACCCTTAGTACCTCAGAATGTGACCATATTTGGAAACAGGATCATTACAGTTGTAATTTGTTAAGATGAGGTCATACTGGAGTAGTTAGGCCCTTCATCCAATATGACTGCTGTCCTTATAAGGAGAGAAGAAGAGACAGACACACACAGAAAAAGACCATGTGATGATGGAAGCAGAGATTGGAGCCATGCAGCTGCAAGCCAAGGACCGCCAACGATTTCCAAGAGCCATTGGATGCCAGGCAAAGGCAACAAAGGAGTCTACCCAGAACCTTAGAGGGAGCAGGCCCTGCTGACACCTTGATTTCAGAATTCCAGCCTCTAGAACTGTGAGAGCATAAACTTCTGTTGTTTAAGCCACCCGATTTGTGGTACTTTGTTATGGTGGCCCTGGGAACTAATAAAGATGCCAGTCATGATTTTACTCCAAAACCAGTTTATCCTCTGGCTTCCCTAGGTCCATTCTTGTGACTTCTATGCCCACAGTTATCCACGCTGAAAATACCTTCAAAGTATCGTAGGACTTTCCTGATGACTTTAGTTGGATTGATAAATAGTGACTTCCACAAACTTTACTGAGTGCTTAAAATGAGTTTTTCCCTAACCTGCAGCAATGCCCAGGCCAAGCCCTTACCCTCAAGGGGTTGGGGGTACTGGTGGTCATGGATGGGGGAGGAGACAGAAAACAATAATCAAATGTCATATGTGCCAACCTAGGGGTGCAAATGAGAAGTCTGGGCAACATGATTCCAAAGGTTCTTTCCAGCAGTGATTATTTCATGACTCACTCCTGCCTGCAGTACTCATTAGCATGCATTTTCCAGGGAAATATTTTTATGCTACTATTTAGTACAACTTAACTCTTGCATTATTTAATTTTTTATAAATTCTAATCTTGTATCCCAAACTAGATTTGTAGTTTCTTAAGGCAAAATCTGTTGTTAAATGTTTTGCTTTTCCTACATCACTGTCTAAGGAATGGGAACTCAGTTGCTGTGTGTTCATTCATTATGAATGTCAACTACTTTCAGATAAAGAGGTATGCAGATATCCTCTCCTCTTTCTGTTTTATCTTCCCTATATACTAAATTTTAGTGATGCAAAGTCATTTATGTCCAGAGAGGCTACTGACAGGATGGACTCCCTTTTTCTGATAATTTCTTTATAAACTTAAGCCTTTTAAAATAAGGTACTAAATAGTATGGGAGAATATTACTATTAATTGAAAAAGAGAAGGTTACAAAGTAGCATACACAAAATACATCCAAATTTTAATAAAGAACATGTGAGAGAGATGAAGAAATATGTACCTGGAGCATTGCAGATGTTACCAGTCTACAGTTGTGCTGTCACACTGGTATTTCTATGCCAAAGTTTCTGTTCTTGCTTCCAACCTGCAGATGCAGAATCTGCAACTCCCCTTTAAGAGTCCTTCCAAAAGGGACCTTCACATGTGCTCACATCTTTGGGGTGTAGTCACTGCATGGCTTCCAGTGTTCCAGGCATGTTCTCCTGTTCCTGCTTCCCAGACCTTGCCCACTGCTGGTGAAGGCATGTGAAGGACTGGTAATACCCAGCAGGGAGATGCCAGTGTCCACCCTCAGTGGGCTCCGTCCCTGAAACCAAAGTACTTTTCTACATGTGGTAAGATTATATTTTAATTTTTTCTTTGTTCTGTTGATATTTTCCAAATTTTCTAGATTATTTGTTTTATCATCTCAAAAAAAAAAAAAAAGGAAGTGAAAACATCTGCAACAAGTTTGCAAGGTAGCCAAGAAGCTGCTGTTGTGAACGGCTGCAGAAGAAGTCAGAGAGCAGAATGAAAAAATCATAGGGTGAAGGTGGTGGTCATTGCATTGCAAAGTTGATACACATAAAATGCTGCCGGACATCTCAGGTAAGTTCTAGGAAGTACCAGAATCTGCCAGAGCCGCATCATTGTTTTAGATTGTTAAGAGTGGAGAACACAAATTGAAACTGACTCTTGACTGGCCTGTTGCCTGATGAGATTCAAGATTCACAAAGTCAAGAAAGTTTATTTCAGGGCAAAAAAAAAAAAAAAAATGTAAGCCATTTATGTGTACCAATAGCTTTGGAATTAACCAAAACCTCATAGAGAAAGCCATAGGAATCATCACAGGCAGCCTCATGAAAACATCTGCTGAATAGAAAAAGTTGACCAGAAACTTAATCAGACATCAGACCGTGTTACAAAGAGAATATAGAGTATCAGTATGGAAAAAACTGATAGTGTTGTGTGCATTAATGAGCAACTTATTCTTACTGCATTTGGTGGGAGCATTCTATCAACAGGAGTGGCTGAAGCATCAAAGGCAAGAGGAGGCAAGTTGAATTTTAGAATAATCATAGTTCATGAAAAAAGGGGCAAAACTAATTTTAATGTGACTTTTAAAGATAATGTGTTCAAATAAGGTGAGTATGAATCACATTTATTTTATGTCTCCCTAGAAAATAGGCACCAAGAAATCAAGGCTGTGATGTATATATTAAATAATAATAATTCAGCAAGGATAAGTGAGTTTGCTTTAAAAGGTATAGAATGACAGTTTCCAAAGATGCATGTACATAAAATTATGTGCAGTAGAGAGAGGAATTTCCTGTAGTACAAGAAAGAGCATAATTGTACCTGATAAGACAATAGAGATAATTAATTTAAACCTGATAAGAAATAAAACATTTTTTACAGTATATACTCTGTCACATTCACTCTTTGGGCAATTGTTATGGAAAGCCACTTACTGAAATAAAAATATAAAGAAATTTAAAAGTCATTTTAATAAAAATATTTTTCTACAAACACCCAAAAATAGAATAAAAACTATGAAGATGATTACTCTGTATGTACAAAAATTCTAGCAGCTTAGATTCCAAGTGCATTGCCTTAAATTGTGTTATATTGCAAAACAAAAAAGGAATGAGGTAAGAAAGAACAGATGTGTCCAAGAGAAGAAATAATCTCGAGAAACTGGAAGAACATATTGATCTGCATTTTAAAGTAGCCATCTAAGGAAAACAGGTAATTTCATATTTTAATTTTCTTTTTTGCTCATCAAATCTGATATAAATACCATCTCCTGCATACAGTAGTCTCACATCTATAAAATATTCATCTAGCAACATTAAGAGGGAATCTCCAAGAATTTAATGTGAGTGAGAATCTAGAACACTTTACACCTAAAGTGCTTTCCCATGTAGGAAACACTTGAGATAGTCACCTAATTCAGAGATCATTCTAAATCTGGGCCAGCATGCCCCAGAAGAGGCATCTTGCTGAGCTCAACACAACAACACTGCTACCTCCAGCCCTAGCCCTCCTGGGAGTCCTTCTCTCATCAGCATCCTCAATTTTTATTTACAGGATCAAGGGCAATGCCTTTCAGACTTGATTTTAGGTGAAGACTCCTTTTTCTCAAAAGGAACCTTATCTATTAATTCCTGAACCACTAAAATACACCTGAAGGAATGGGCAGAGCACAGACCCCAGCCTCTTCTCACTCCAGAAGTGTTCGGAAGGATTCTAGGAGCAAAGCTGAAATGACCTTGGCCCAGGGCAATGAGTTAGACTTGGGAGTCAGTTATTGACTTGAAGTTTAGAGGATAGTTTGTAGCATAAGAAGAATACGTTTTCCCTGACTTCTCTAATTCTCGAATGTTCTAAGTTCTGTAAATCCAGCCAGAGCCCCAGTTTCTGTCTCTAACCCATCCACCTTGCTTGCAGCCCTTTTGTGCTCATCAGACCAGTCACCTCTATCCCCCACCATGGCTGTTCCACATCTTCCCCCAAGGCTGCCTAGCAGACAACTACGTTTTTTTCAGGGAGCCTGTCTATATAAACAATGAGATTTTTCATGTATTATAAAATGCATGGGCTCACGTGAGGTACAGTGATTTATCAGTGAAGACTTAGAACAATGGGTAGAGAAAAGGCACTTATTTATTTGTACTCATTTCTCGTCCAATCAGTACTTGTGAAGAATCATGATCCTGGGTCCAATGTGAATGAGTCACCTCAAATGAGCATCATTCTGGTGGCCCAATCCCACATGATACAAGAAAAAAATATCACGGCAGACAGCAGAGGAGATTCACCTGAGGGGCTGCTCTCCTGTAGTACTCCAGTATAGCCCCATGGGTGTGAGTCTCCGAGCTCCTTGGTCATCTGGCGAATCCCTTGTGTGCGGAATGGGATTGAGTTTTGGAGAGTGCCCCAAAGGGGAGAACCACGGAACCCACAAGAGTCCAATCAGGTCTCATGAGCCCCACCCAGAGAACACTGCAGCTTCAGCTGTTCCCAGGCACCAGAAGGGTGGCCTTAGACATTTTTGAGGAAGTTGCTTCAAAGGGCATTGAAGTGTTGCCAGGTCCAAGCAAGCACTTGCGTGTTCTGGTCTAAGGGAGTACTACCCTCCTCATTCCCTTTGAGATTGTCTGACCCATTTCTGATTCTCTCTCTCAATAATAATCTAGACCAGGGCAGTCCAGTAGGAATAGAAAGTGAGCCACATATATAACTTTAAATTTACTAGTAGCTGAATTTTTAAAATGTAAAAAGAAACAAGTGAAACTACTTCTTATATGTTCTATTTAACCCAAGGTACAGTCAATATTCATTGTCCACTGATTCTGTATTTGCAAATTCATCTACTCAAAAAATTTATGTGTAGCCCCAAAATCAATACCTACATCATTTTTGTGTTCATTTGCTGACATGCAGAGTGGTGAAAAGCTTGAGTCACCCAACGTGCATGCTCCCAGCTGAGGTCCAGCAAGGCGGCGCTCTGCTTCTTGTTTCAACTCTCATGCTATAAGCAAGCGTCCTTTTTAGAGTCTAGGTAGTGCCATGTTTTCCACATTTTTGTGCTCCTTTTTAGTCTCTTAGCATAATACTGAAGTGCTGTCTGGGATTCCTAAGCTGTGAAGGTTCCTCAGCACAAGAAGGCTGTGATATACCTTATGGAGAAAATACATGTGTTGGAGAAGCTTCATTCAGGCATGAGTTATCGTACTGTTGGCTGTGAGTTCAATGTTAATAAATCAACAAGATAGATTAAATAAGGTGTCTTTTTTTTTTTTTTGAGACGGAATCTGGCTGTGTCGCACAGGCTGGAGTGCAGTGGCGTGATCTCGGCTCACTGCAACCTCCGCCTCCCGGGCTCATGCCATTCTCCCGCCTCAGCCTCCGAGTAGCTGGGACTACAGGCGCCCGCCAACACGCCCGGCTAATTTTTTTTGTATTTTTTTTTAGTAGAGATGGGGTTTCACCGTGTTAGCCAGGATGGTCTCGATCTCCTGACCTCGTGATCCGCCCGCCTTGGCCTCCCAAAGTGCTGGGATTACAGGCTTGAGCCACCGCGCCTGGCCTATAAGGTGTCTTTAAACAGAAACATGAAAAACAAGGTTACATATTGATCAGTTGATGAAAATGTTGTGACAGAGGCTTGCTGTAGGAACCTAGCCTTGTATTTCCTCTTGGAGTGATGGGTAAGTATTCACTAATTCAGTGTTCATGGTAACTTGATAGAACATAATTCACTGCCTGGAAAAATGAAAATAGATTGCATCATCACTTCAACAAGTAACTAATACATACAATTATTAATGCAACATATGACATTTTTGTACAAGTCTTTAAAACATGATGTGCATTTTGCACCTAGAGCGCGTCTCCTGCCAACTGGCCACATTTAAAGTGCTCAGTAGTCACATGTGGTGAGCAGCTACTGTACTGGGCGGTAAAGATCTAGCCTAAGACTCCACAAAGGCATCAAAGCCACCAGGCAGAGCTCCTCGCCCATTGCCAGCCACACAGCTGTCCCTCCACAGGGCCCTAGACCTCTTCCTCGCCCTCTCTCCAGGGAAGCTGCCCCCAGCACTGTCTTTCCCTCTCGTATCTGTTTTGTCTCTCCACTGGTTGTTCACTCTCGGCATATAAATGTACTTGTCTTCCTGTTTCAAAAAACAAAGAAAGAAACAAGGGCCCTTACGTGTTGTTCCAGCTTTCGTGTACACAGCACTTCTGAGCATCATTCCTCTGACGTGCCATTTGTGTATCCATCCGTCATCTTCCCTGGATAGCCTCAGGGCAGTGGCCATTTTTCTATTTACATTTCATTCAATCTATACATATTTACTATATCAAACATCTTCTATGCACCTGGCACCGTGACAGGCCCGAGGATACTGTGATGAGCAAACCCAGAAGTGCCTGTGCCCTAGTGAAACCTACCGACCAAGGGTGAGTCAGACATTCAGATCAACCCACAAGTAAATGAGTAAGTTCAAGCTGTGATAGGTACTAGGAAGGAGCACATGGGGTCTGAGAACTTGCAACAAGGACATCTGATCTAGTTTGGGGGATCGAACTCCCCCGAAACTGGAATGTTGAGCTGAATCCGAGTTAATCCACCAGAGTCTAAGATCACCCCACCAAAGTGAAACCTCCAAGAATGAGACTTTATTTCATCACTGAATCTCTAGCACCTACATCAGTGCCTGGCATGTAGTAGGTCCTCAATAAATATTTATGAGCAAATGGATTAACTATGCCAAAAAAAAAAGAGAGAGAGAGAAAAAAAGGCAGAAGAGAGAGAGAGCATCTTGATGATGCTAGGAAAATAGCATACGCAAAGATCCTGTGGCAGGAGGCAGTATGATACATACAGGAGACTCACAGGCCAGTGTGGAAGGGCAAAGAGAATGAGAGAGAGAGTGGAATGAGATTATGCTAGGAAGATGGGGAGGAGCATACCGTGGATGCATCACTGGCCACCTTAAAGATATTTTTCTTCAACTTAAGAGACATTGATTTTTAAGGGGGGAAGAGGAACAAGGAATGGCATGAACAGAGTTGACTTCAGTGTAGATAATGAGGAGGAGAGATGGGCAAACCAGACAGTCCTGTCAAGAAATAGATGGCCGGGCACAGTGGCTCACGCCTATTATTCCAGCACTTTCAGAGCCCGAGGCAGGTGAATTGCTTGAGGTCAGAAGTTCAATACCAGCCTGACCATCATGGTGAAACTCCATCTCTACTAAAAATACAAAAGAATCAGCCAGGCATGGTGGCACGCACCTGTAATCCCAGCTACTCAGGAGGCTGAGGCATGAGGATTACTTGAGCCTGGGAGGTGGAGGTTGCAGTGAGCCAAGATCATGCCACTGCACTCCAGTCTGGGCGACAGAGCAAGACTGTCTCAAAAAAAAAAAAAGAGAGAGAGAAAGAAAGAAGAGATAATGACAGTAGCTCCAAGTGGGATGGTGGCTGAAGATAGGAGAAAGTGATAAATTTAAGAAATATATAAAAAAAATAAAACCAACAAGAGTTTGGGAAGTGACTGGCTAATAGAAGTGGCAGACAGAGATGCCAAAGATGACCACTTAGTGTTTGACTTGTGCCAAGTAGATGAATGAATAGTGGGGCATTGTCAGAAAAAACAGTGGAAAGAAGAACAGTGGTTATATGGAATGAATCATGAGTTTTGTTTTGAAGGTGTTGGGTTTGTGATACCTTTGAGACAGTCAAACAGTAATAACTGTGCTATGAGTTTGGAATTCAAAGAAGTCCCAGGTAAAGATATGAATTTGGAAGCTATGGTGTAAAATTGTCATTAAGGTCCAGTATCTGGCATATGGTAGGGGTTTAATAAATACTTGTTTAATGAGTGATTTGGGCGCGGGAGGGCCTAATAATTAGTTTTATTAGAACATGTGGAGTTCATAGTAACTAGGGACTAATAAACAGAAATATCTAAGGATACCTCTAAAGTTTTATTTTCCATAGAAGGTTAAGTGTACAAATAATTTAAATAACATTTCATCTTCTCCAAATCCATCACATTATTTTATGTTACAGCTTATTTTTAATTATATTTCTTGGTTTTTAATGGTTTCCAGCATCACATGAGGTAAAAGCTACATTGAAGATAGAATCTCATTTATTATATATCAGTTTATCCTATCATCTAAGCACTTAGAAAATACTTTTCTCCAGCAATTAATTTTTATTTTTCTCTCTGTTCTTGTGGCACATGCAATTTTCTATCTAAAGTTATAAAGTCTCATTATCTTGTGTTCATAAATCAAATTAGGCTCATATCCCACCGGAAAGAACATATTCAAATAAAGTGTCTGGAAATAGTGGAGCCTTAAGAAATGTTTATTGAATGGAATTGAGTTGAGACACCACAGGTATTTTTCCCTTTTGTTTTACCTACTTGTTCATTCCTTTTTATCCTTGCAACCAGTCCGTTTACCCTCCCCTCATCACACATTCCAGTGTGCTTTAAAAAATTCTGGGCATGAATTCCTTTGAAATGTGCATTTGTTATTTTGTGTAGATTTATTTTTAATTTATATAAATGGAAATATGATACATATCTCAAACTGCTTCTTACTGCTTTTGAGGCAGCACTATAATTTTAAGGTCGATCCATGTTGCTATATGGAAATTGAATCTATTACTTCTAACCATGGCTTGGTTTTCCATGGTTGCTCACCCCTCACCTTCTACCAAACCTGATGGTGGACGTTAGATTGCCTCCACAACCTGTTGCCACTGACAGCTTGCAGCCAACACCCTTGCACATGTTCCCTTACGAGCCTATGGTGAGAATATCCCAAGGAGCACCCTAGGGTGGAATGGCTCCACTTAGCCGGACTGAGTGGTGTCACTACCTCCCAGATGTCTGTCCCAGTCTACTCTCTCACCAGCAGGCAAAAGGGTGCCAAATCTCACACCCTTTCCGACAGGAGGCATCAGCCAGCTCTCTGACTATGACCAAGTTAATGGGTACGAAGGGATATTTCATCACTGAATTGCATTGCTCTTATTAATAACACTTTTGAGTATCTCTTCATATGTTTATTCACACAGAGTGTTTTCTGTAAACTGCCTCTCCTTTACAATGACCATTTTTCTGGTGGGGTATCTTGTTGTTGTTGATACGTGACAGCAAGCTTCTTGGTATATTCCAGATATTAATCTCTGGTCAGGTTTAGACATTACAAATATCTTACTCCTTTGTGTCACCTGTGATCTATGGGACTATGAATAGTTTACGTTTACCTTATTATTTTATCTGGAATTTTTTTTTTTTTTTTTGAGATGGAGTCTCACTCTGTCACCCAGGCTGGAGTGCAGTGGCGCAATCTCGGCTCACTGCAA
>NW_012115766.1:970467-1002890 GCF_000951035.1 Colobus angolensis palliatus
CGCCTCCCGGGTTCACGCCATTCTCCTGCCTCAGCCTCCCGAGTAGCTGGGACTACAGGCACCTGCCACCACGCCAGGCTAATTTTTGTATTTTTGGTAGAGACGGCGTTTTACCATGTTAGCCAGGATGATCTCAAACTTCTGACCTCGTGATCCGCCCGCCTTGGCCTCCCAAAGTGCTGGGATTACAGGTGTAAGCCACCATGCCCTGCCTCTGGAATTAGTAAATCTAATAAGATAAACATAAACTTTGCCAACAGTAAAACTTGTATTTTCTATGATGCTTGTTCCTTCTCTTTAATTAAACTAGGTAACATAATTGGTGCACATAGGACTGTCTGCCATAGATTAAGCATTCAATGCATGCCACT
The DNA here is from genome assembly GCF_000951035.1 of Colobus angolensis palliatus. Taxonomy (NCBI): domain Eukaryota; kingdom Metazoa; phylum Chordata; class Mammalia; order Primates; family Cercopithecidae; genus Colobus; species Colobus angolensis. The sequence goes on from NW_012115766.1 coordinate 970,839, forward strand.
GTTATCATTGCTGTATCACAGGAAATTATCTCATATGACCTAAATAGCATAGCTGCCTTATGATATACCTAAATGATTCAAATTAAGGTCACTGTGCTCTCCTTCTCAGTAAAGATGTTTCAGAGTTACTTAAAGCTATTATTAGAAGACAAGAAAAAATAAGAGAAACATGGACCACAGTTCACGACACTGACTCGTGTATGATCTTTAAGGACCTGAGGGTTATTTACAGATGACACTGAAATTACAGGATCTTTACACTTTTAGAAAGACTGGATGTCGTATGGAAGAATTTCGGTTTCTCTGGATTTATTTTCATTGCTTTCCTCCCCCTCATTATCACACTTCTGTGTCACTTTCTGGTGGCCTTCTATCTCCTTACTCTGGATGGTAAGAGTCACTTTCATGTTAAGGAAGCCCACAGGTGATGTGATCCTTTCCTCCCTTGGAATTCCCAGGTAAATGCTGTCACAATTCAATTTCTGAAAACACAGCCTGCCACGGAGGCCTGAGGTACCTAGAGGAAGCTCTTCCCGCAGGCATTGCTAGTGCTGCCCCGTGCCTCCCAGTCAGGACTCCGAGGTCGCAGCATGCCCTGCTCTGCACCTTCTCTGTCGTGATAGAAACACTTGCAGTCGTAGGGAAGCCGGGGAAGCTGTCGAACAGAAACGATGACAGACATGTGTGTGTGCTTCTGTGAACCGCAGCAGGGTCATCTCACCCGGGGCCTTCTGACCATCCCATTGCAGACTCAAACGGATGTGGGCACAGAACAAAGGGCTTTTTAAAAAACTTTTTTTCAAAGACTTACTTCAATTAATTAAATGTAAATAAGCAAATGAATTGGCAGTGATGTCAATGTCAGGAAATTATTTTGTACCTAGATTTTCTACCTAGATTTCCTATTTCTATAATTCCTGAGACATTGTAATTCAGCAGGAGAGTGGTATCTGATTATGTGTGTGTGTATATATATATATATGTAATTTTGTATTAATCATTTCATTTACCCAGAACTGTTTTCTTCTCCATGCTGCTTCCTTATGTACACAGACACAGACACACACACACACACACACACACACACACACACACACACATATAATGTCAGCAGACATACGAACGTAAATTTTCCCTTTACATTTGGAGAATGTCATATGGAAGTTGAGAGATTTGCTTGCCTAAGTAACTGAATAATTTTCATGTAAAACATAGTTACTTCTCAATCCTTTTCCACACTCTTCATTAATACCATTTTGTCTAACAAATTTTTAACCACAAGACTTTATTTAAAAAATTCTATTTTCTTCACAGTGATGCAGTGTGATGCCATTCACATTGGTGATTTTTTTTCCTCAAGGTTGCACATGTAACCACTTCCTCAGAAGTAAGCATGACTTACCTCCTTTTAATCCAAAAACAGAAACTGCTCTGAACAGCTAAATGGGACATTAGTGCTTTTTAAATGATTTTCAGTGTTTTCTTTTTCCAGATTAGAGCACTGTTACCTTATGAATCAAAACATGAAAGAAAGGGTTCAACGTTAGCAGTGAACTTTGTTTTAACACATTGATTATGTTTTCTTAGTGGTTTTGTCAACTTCAGCCATCTGTTGCCCAACTGTAAGGACCACGTATTTCTGTGTAAGTGAAGGAGCAATCCATCTAACCATCATGTGTGCAAGACCAACTACCTAAAAATCTGTGAGAATGGATCAAAAGACTGAAGTCAGAAAGCCAACATTTAGCAACTGTCTTAGAAATGTCTTTGCAAACATCTTCCCAGTACATTATTTGTACCGTGTGACTGGGAATAACCATGAGACTGAATCGATACATTCAGCATTGTTTAATCTCAATATTCCTTCATGGTTTCTTCAGCCTCTCTGAGCTCTACAAATGGAATCCTACGTTGTGCAATGAGCTAGGACAACTGGATCTCACCCTCAATCCACAAACTCATAGTTGGGGCCACTGGAATTCAGGGCTTGACTTAGGGAAAAAATATTATGAAGACTATGAAGTGTAGTTTCACCAGTTCCCACCTCCTCTTTTACAGAAAATGACCTCAACAACTAACTCATCAGATAAAGTTAACAATTTAACTGTACCATCCACCCTTCTGCAACGTAAGGAGTGTCTTTTTCTAAACAAAGAGATGCTTTTACCCAAAGGAATGCATGAATGGAAGCATTTCTAATAGTGGTGTTTCTTTGTAAAGAATCAGGATTTCGCTCCTTTGCACTTGCTCAACCCGGCTGCTTGCTTTGTTCACAGTTAAATGCTTCGTGCCTCAGGATCAGACTCAACTTTTGGATGCCTTTTCTAGCTCTTCCCCCATGCTGTGCCAACAGGCCGGATGCCTGTCTATCCCATCTCATCACCCATGGCTGTTCTAGAAAATTCATTTATTTATAAGAGTTTATTTTACATCGGCGAGTGAAATCACATCGAAGCCTTTCTAAAAGGGCAACCTTCCAGGATTGAGAAAGGATGCACTGGTGCACAGTGCTGGGTGGTGCTTTCTTTAAAAGAGGACAAATCAGCAAGGGCAGGACCAGGGAGAGGCAGGGGAGGTATCCACACCTAGGGTGCAAAATGTAAGCAGGCACGGACCTCTCAGTGCCAACTCTACACTTGCACAACCCTGAAAGTGAGCGCCTCCTTAAATGTGGGCCAAGGCCCCTCAGTCCCCTCACCCTGTGGCCTCACCACCTTTTCTTCTTCTTGCCTCTTTTATCTGTTCTGTTCTTGTAAAATTGGTTTTCCAGGTCATCCAGTTGTAGACCTACTGGGCCACCCTGATACAAATCATTCTAAAAACACTAGATGGCTACTGTAGGAGACTCTTTTGACAAATAAAGTGAGCTTCATTGTTTGACTAGAATACTGGAATTTTTACTTACATGCATTCTTCTTAAAAGTTTTATGAAAAGTTGACTGATTTTTATCAATTTTTGCATCCTTCAAAATCACTTCAGAAAGGTTTTCATTCAGCTTCCACATGGCTATATGTGTCACCACCTTGAAATGAAATGACAGATAAAAAGATGTCCAGTAGTCACAGGGCTGTGATGGCCTAGGAGGTCCTGGCCAGCCTGGTGCCATTCGTCTGCTGTTTGGAGGTGGGGATGGAGCGAGAGGAAGCCGTGTCAGTCACATGGGCAGGGCAGCAAGTGTCATCCAGGCTCTGTGTCCACACAGTCTTCAAAGCTGGGAAGGTTCATTGGAGGTGAAGGGTGACTATTCTTAGTGCCTACCAAAATCCCTGGGGCTTCTCTCATGAGTGCCAGCTATTGTGTTTTCATACACAGATCCAGTCCTTCTGGTCTACTGTGTGCCCAGGAGGCTGGCCTCTCTGCCCAGCAACTTCCCGCTCTTGGCCATGACATCTGGTTGGGTTCAGCCAATGGGAGGTCAGAGCATGGGATGAGAAAACGATCAGGCTGTTTCTCCCACTGCTCCTTGTTTCAGGCATATGCTGACTATGGTTACCTCCTTCTTCAGTGACAGCCCCTGCCGGGTGGTCCCTCCAGGACTCCAGCCCTCCTGGGCGCTGATCAAATGGTTTTTTCTCCTCACTGCTTCAGGCCTCCAGGTGGTAACAGCTTCCTGTTGGTGCTAGTTCCTTGAGGATCTTGCCTGGTGAATTCCCTTCATTCTGCCTACACTTTCGTCTTAATTTCCCACTAAAGAAAAAAGAAAGCAAAACACTAATCTGAGTTCACCTTACAAAATGTATGAATTCAGCGAACAAAGGAAATGTAAATCTAGGAAAGGAGCTCTATTAGTCACGAGTCTCCAGAGAAACAGAACCAATAGGATGTATATATGTGTGCATACACACGCATACACACACATACGCACACACACACAACACACACAGAAACACACAACACAGATACACACACCATACACACACACACACACATACACAACACACACACAGACACACACACACCACACACAAACACACGTACAGACACACCTCACAACACACAGAAACACACACACACATATGCACACACACATAACACACACATTAACAAACACACAACACACACACACACAGTAAGCCAGAGAGAGAGAAATATCTTACAAGGAATTGGCTCATGTAATTGTGGGAGCTGACAAGCCCACCATGTGCAGTGTGGGCAGCAGCACTGGAGATCCAGGAGAGCTGCGGTGCACATGGAGTCCAAAGGCAGCCTGCTGGAGAAGTCCCTCTCTCTGGGAGAGGCAGGTCTTGTTCTATTCAGGACTGTAGCCGGTTGAATGAGGCCCACCCCCACTGTGGAGGGCAATCTGCTGGACCTAGAGTTTACTGAATTAAATGCTAATCTCATTCAAAAGTACATTCTAAGGCGACACATAAAATTAACCGTCTCCAGAACCTAGATAATTCAATAACTATACAGAGATCCTCAATGATCCAGGGCAATTGGACTGATAAAGAACTATTTTTAGTGTTGTTACGCTATACAGCATCTCAAATTTAGCTAGCAGTTTCCTCTGCTTTTGATCACATGGGGGACACATTTTCTTTCTTGATCATTTCATTTGCCAAGACCTATGGAAAAGAAGTGTTTTCTTGTTCATCTGAGGACAATGAAACACAAACACCAAAAAATAGGTTTACTGTTTTATATTTGTATCCCTTAAATAGCTCAAGCCAAGTGCCTCTTGACGTTTATGAGTGGCTGGCTGTGGAGTTAAGCGTCATTGTCCCTGCACACGCAGTAGACAACACAGGGCATGTGGCATGTGTGGGTGTCAGTGCCCAGCCCCTGCAAGGCTCTCTTCAGTGAGGTTTGGGGCAGATGAAATGTGCTCTCTCAACCTCACTAACCATCAGAACAAACATGTATTTTATACTCTAAATTTATTGTTCGGATGAAGCCCAGTGCTTTTAATCTTGGTAATTAAAGAGGCAAGAATGTGTTTTTAATCTTCTGAGTCAAATTTTCTTTTATTTCTTAGGCAGAAAATGACAATTCCCCAAAATCTGCATAGACAAAGAAACTAATCACTCATGTAGAAAACTACATTATGGGACTCTAAGGGCTGTGCAAGGGTTGGCGGGTGATGGGGAACTTCATTTAAGAAAGATAAAATGGTTCTCAATTTTAAAAGAAGATCTACATATGAATAGAAATCCCTTCCCTAATGTTTTCTCCACAGTAGCATCCTTTGTTATAACAGGATTCCAGATACAGTGTGAGGCATCCTATTATTTTCCATAGCCAAAGCATTGCTGTCATGAGTGGCAAAGTGTTTCTTCCACTGAAATGGAATTGATGTTGGTGTACTATTTTCTATTAAGAAAATGTTTATTATGTTTATGTTTATTATGCCAGCTCTTTTATACCCACAGGAAGAGAGGCAGGAACATTTAACAGTTACTCTCTGGGGCTCCATGGCCACAGAGGGGGTTTCGTGGGGTAGAGCAGGCAGTGTCGTGATGTTCCCCCTTCTCTCCAGTGGGGCGACTGTTTGTGAAAACACCAATGGATGACACGAATAGCAACGCACTGATGTGTTACCAACTTGACAAGGACTGAGATATAGACCCCTTCACGTTGACGAAGCCTGAACTTCCCATGACAATTCATCCCTGGACTGAAAACCAGAGAAAAGGCACTGCTGAGATCAATGAAATGTCCAGTGACTTTTCCCCAGGGCAGAAGGCCTGCTTGCCTCACAGTTTTATAACAAAAAAGAGGTTGCATCACAAAAGATATACTACAGGCTGGGCGCAGTCACTCATGTCTATAATCCCAGCACTTTGGGAGGCCAAGGCAGGCAGATCATTTGAGGTCAGGAGTTCGAGACCAGCCTGATCAACATGGTGAAACCCCATCTTAAAAATACAAAAAAATTAGCCAGGGTGTGGTGGCGCACTCTTATAATCCCAGCTACTTGGGAGGCTGAGGCACGAGAATCACTTGAACCCAGGAGGAGGAGGTTCAGTGAGCTGAGATTGTGCCACTGTACTCCAGCCTGGGTGACAGAGCGAAGCTCCATCTCAAAAAAAAAAAAAAAAGATATGCTCCAAATATACAATGCCACAGCCACTGTAGAAAACAGTATGGCACATCCTCAAACATAGAATTATCTATGATCTAGTCATTCCACTTCTAGGTATATACACAAAGGAATTGAAAGCAGGGTCTGGAAGAGATGCTTGTCCACCCATGTTCCCAGCAGTGTTATATTCACAATAGCCAAGAGGCAGAAGTAACCCAAGTGTCTGTCAATGGATTAATGGATACACAGGATTCGGCACATACTCACTATGCAACTGTTATTCCTGCCTTAAAGAGAAGGGAATTTTGACACATGTTGTAACATGGATGAACCTTGAGGACATTATGCTATGTGAAACAAATGAGACACAAAAGGGTAAATATTATATAATTCTATCACATGAAGTACCTAGAGTAGTCAAATTCATAAAGACAGAAAATAGAATGGTGGTTACCAGGGCCTGAGGGCAGAGGATAGGAAATGGGACATTAGCATTTAATAAGTACAGAGCTTTGGTTTGGAATGATGAAAGTTCTAGGAATCGATGGTGGTGATGGTGGCACAACATGATGAATGCACTTAATGCCACTAAATTGGGCATTCAACAATGGTTAAAATGACAACTTTTATTTTATGTCCATTTTAGCAGAATTTTTTAAAAAAGATATGCTCCAAGGGAACCCCCATTCTTGCCCATACAGAGAAGCTGCTAGCTCTATTATCCCCCAAAAGTTAAAAATCTAAAAATTTTGAAACCGGGCTCCATAAGGCCCCCACATTGAGGGACTATATTTCACATACACATACTAGAGTTATCTGTAAAATAACCGTATAGTGTTCATTCTAATCTATAACATGATTTTAATCATCCTCAACAAATTCTATTGTTGTCCTCGTGAAATCTCAAGCACAGACTCTCCTAGCACAGTTAGGGGAAGAGATGAGGACAGGTCAATCGTGATGACGGTTGCACTCAAGACTCTGGACTCAAGTTTTACAGTCCAGAGTTGTACCCTCTAGAGAAAGATGCCCTGGACACGTTTACCTCTGACCATGAGTACTATACATTTCAACAGCAACTAGCCCCAAAGGAAAGCACTGGAGATTGACACTAAATTTTTAAGAGTTAACACAACATAAGGCACAAGCTGCCTTATATAGTCTTATTCTGTAAGTACTGTAGTTCCATTAAAAATCTTGGCAAGATTCAGGAGGAATATTCTTATGTTTGGGTCCACTGGCACCAGAGACAATAGCCATGTGCATGCATGCATGCTTCAATAGATACAAAGAAAAGATTTGGTTGGTCTCTAGGTGGCCTGTTTATACAACGATGCAAGCACCAGATGCCAAGAAATAATTGTCCTTGTGTTCCAAAAACTATTGTAATTAGCCATAGCAAATTCGAGAACCACATCTTTCAGTTGTGTCCAATTCAGCCGCCTGCTTACAGATACACTTCCCTGAATTCCTCAAACAATTATTACCTAAAACCAAAATATGCTATTGTCATTCATATTAATGGTTTACAGATCAGTTCCCCAAGACAAACTTCCCTGCTATCTGAAGTCAGGATCCTCAACACAAGAAACTACTGGTTAGGAATCCTCTATTAATAGCATAATATTATGAAAAATAATATTATAGCATAATATTATGAAAAATGCTATGTAGTAGATAGAAAGAAAACCCAATCAGACAAAATTCATGTTAGCTTTTATCAACAGTTTATGGATGGAATCCAATAAATCACTGACTGAGATTTTTATTTTCCATTTCAGCTGAGGTCAGGAGTTCGAGACCAGCCTGGCCGACATGGTGAAACCCTGTCTTTACTAAAAATACAAAAATTAGCTGGGCATGGTGGCGGGTGCCTGTTGTCCCAGCTACTCAGGAGGCTGAGGCAGGAGAATTGCTTGAACTCGGGAGACAGAGGTTGCAGTGAGCCGAGATCATGACACTGCACTCCAGCCTGGGCAATAGAGTGAGACTCTGGCTCAAAAAAAAAAAAAAGAAATTCAAAAGAAAATTTTTTCATATCCTGATTTCCTTTAGGCTTAATTAAATTTATTTCTGGTCCCTAGAATGTGACTATGCCTTTAGGTGAGCTATTCAATCAACTTCTTTTTCATTCATGCATAATTTGATCTGATTTAAAATTTCATTGTCATCTAATTAATCAGACCTAGATAGTGATTCGAGTTCATTCGTAAACTAACACTGCTGAGTTCACCTATTTGGATTCCACATATCCAGGGATTACTCAAATGGCTTGAGTATGATAATTTAATTTGCTGATGCTAAGACTAGAAAATTATTCTCAGTAAGCCGAAGTCAGGGTTTATTTTGTTTTATTTTGTTTTTCTCATAGCTCCCTTACAAATTTTTTTTTCCAATTTCCCAGTCAAAAGACTGAACCCACTTATTACAGTGAATGTCTAGACCAGGGTGTCCAATCTTTTGGCATCCCTGGGCCACACTGGAAGAAGAATTTTGTTGGGCCATACATAAAATACACTAACACTAATGATAGCAGATGAGCTAAAAAAAAAAAAAAAAAAAAAAAAATCCTAAGAAAATCTCATAATGCTGGCTGGGCGTGGTGGCTCATGCCTGTAATCTCAGTACTTTGGGAGGCTGAGGCAAGTGGATCACCTGAGGTCAGGATTTCAAGACTAGCCTGGCTAACGTGGAAAACCCTATCTCTACTAAAAATACAAAAATTAGCTGGGCATGGTGGTGTGTGCCTGTAATCCCAGCTACTTGGGAGGCAGAGGCAGGAGGATCGCCTGAACCTGGGAGGCAGAGGTTTCAGTAAGCCGAGATCGTGCCACTGCACTCCAGCCTAGGCAATAGAGTGAGACTCCGTCTCAAAAAAAAAAAAAAAAAAAAAACTCATAATGTTTAAAAACAGTTATGAATTTGTGTTGGATTGCATTGGAAGCCATCCTGGGCTGCATGCAGCCCATGGACCATGAGTTGGACGAGCTTGTTCTAGACCATCATAATAGCAGCCAGCCCTGAGCCCCTGGGAATGTCACCCTGTCAATGCTGAATTCCCCAAACAATTATTACCTAAAACCAAAATATGCTATTGTCATTCATATTAATGGTTTAAAATCTCATTTGGGAAGTTATGTCTTAATGCATGTTCTGATTTGCTATCTATGTGTTCTTTGACTTTTTATTTTATCATTTGGTCAAGAATTCTGTTTAGAGAATTTGAGCTACAGAATGCCGCATTTCACAGTAACTTCTACACTCCTGAGTATTTTACATCCATAGATGGATATTGGTTACTTTTTGGGCACCAGGCACTGGATGAGGCCGTGAGGGTTTATGGAGAGCAAAAGCCAACACGGTCCTCAGACCTGTGAGAGACACTGCCCTCAGGCCAAGGACAAAAGATGTGCTTAAGGATTAATTCTTTAAAAAGCAATAAACAAGGCCCTTTCCTTTTTACAGTTTTCATTAAGTTGCAGAAGATATATCTTTCATCCATAATCCTATATAATTAAAATATCCTAATGAGTGCTGAGGAATGTATTTTTCTTCTAAGAATCAGTAACCCCTCATTTCTTTCACTCCACGTATTCCATCCACTCATTCTATATTCTGGGATTCCTATCAGAAGAATCAGCATTTTTGTTCCATAATTTGAAATATCAAAACCTCCTTTGAATAAGATTTATGTGTAGAAATGTACAGCAAGGCATGTGTGTGTACCTATATACTTCAAATTATAATAAAGATGCCATTCTTGTCACCCTCAGGTTGGCCCAACCTGTACGGACTGAGCCTGGCCCACTGTCCTGGCTCATACAGATCAATGATTTGGGACTCCTGATGGGTCCTCCTGAGCAGCCAAATCTTCTATCACCTTGAACACATTTGGTGGGATAAAATATTGCTTAAGTTATATGAACACAGTCTGTGCAGAATGAAAATGATAGAAAGAAAGAGAAAGGAGGGAGGGAGGAAGGAAAGAAGGGAGTCACAAAGTGGCTGAGGCCAAAAAGAGAAACCTAAGCAAAAGTAGGTAGACCAGAAGTTCAAAAGTGTGACTACAGGAAAGGTGCAGAATTACTGCTGCCAGAAGATGCTGGAAGCTTTGATCCTTCTCCACCACCTCCTCCTACTGAAGTTCACAACCACAGGGTCACTAGCAATCTCTTCCTAGCAACGGTTTCCTACTGGCTATGAAGTCATTCATCAGACACCTGTTAAATACCTTCTAGGCCCAGGTGTGGTGTCAAGCACTTTGATCCTTATTCCTTTATCCCCACAACAGCCCTACGGGGTAGTCGGCGACCATGTAGTCCTGTGCTTCACACAGAGGAATTGCTTGACAAATATTTGTTGGAACACTGTATGTTCTCACTTATAGGTGGGAGCTAAGCTCTGGGTATGCAAAGGCATACAAAGTAGTATAATGGGCATTGAGACTCAGAGCAGAGAGGGATAAAAAGCTACATATTGGATGCAATATACACTACTCCTGTGATGGGTGCACTCAACTTTCAGACTTCACCACTATGCAATTCATCCATGTAATTAAAAATCACTTGTACCCCTAAAGCTACTGAAATAAAAAATAAATAAAAGTGTGCTGAACAAGTAGTTTCAATCAAATAGAAAACATGTTTTGATGGAGCACACTGGGGATTTCCTCTTAGTATTGGAGCACTCCTCTCGGAGGGCACAAATTATTTTACCTCCCTTTTTCCAGTGTCTAGCGCAGAGGGCAGCAGCCAGTGTTTGTTGAATGAATGAGTGAGCGTATGGATAAATTAAAACTAAGAGAAGCTACCCATCGATAGGCAAATCAGATTCTGTTTCAAATCTTTATTTGGGAGTTTATAATTACGAAAATTCTTTCTTCAAGGCAGATTTCACTCTGATTATATTGCCATTGCTGTGCCTGAATAAAACGTTACAAATTCGTTCTTCTTAAAAACAAATTTGAATCTAATCTGTTAAACAGAACCAGCTTTCAGCAGATTTTTTGGCTTCTCCCCTGCTGCTCTATATCCTGTGTCCACAAACAATGGATGAAAAGGGAGAAAATTCAGTTTAAAATATTTTCCTTGCACAGAAGAAAAAAAGCCAAAAAGGAAACTTAATGTTTTTTGCCCGACTCATTCTGGGAAGAGTTGATGGAATTGGCTATTTTTGCATTTATATACTCACAGCCTTATGTTTCTTGATAGTTTTTATCTCCCTCCCATCAGAATCATCACAAAGTTCTTTACCAATTACACAGCAAAGAAATTATATCATTATATAATGCCACAGATTGTGACAATTCAATGTTAAATAGCAGCCTAACATACTGAAAAGTATAACAGGAAGGAAAACCATTAACACATGAGCTCATCTAGCTTATTATAGGAAGCAGGGCTTCAAAGTTCCCATTCTGTAGCAAAAGCAGCAGCAAACATCAGCTAAGAGGGATGGGTGGATCGAGCACACGTGTAGCAAACAAGAACCTTAAAAGCAGCAGGCTGTGGGCAAACTGAAGTTTCATTTTCTATGTAGCTGACTCAGTCCAGCATGGACTTAGCCTTCCCCTCAAAAGTCCTCTGAGGTCATCAGACTCTGTTAATTTTCTCCTAATAGTCCATTAAAGAATCAGAGACAGGCAAGAAGTCAAATTTGTAGAGTTCGTTATGAAACTGTTGTGTGGTGATGGTGAGGGTACAGGCCTTCCTTGTTCACTGTTCACATGGTTTCTGGCATTTGAAAGCAGGGAAATGTGCTCATCAGAGTGGAATTTTTTTATTTCCATACATGGCTGATTTGCAGGGGGCAGGGGGAACCCATTCTATTACAGAGGTATATTATGCAAAATATATCTGATATATTTCACAAACACTTTGTACTCTTTAATGTTTGCTGGTCTTTGATTTGCTGCCTGAATTCTATCAACTTCTAACACAGACTTTGGTCTCTTCTGTGACACTGGCTGCACATGGTTGAATGAAACAGTTGAAGAGACCATATCTAGAAGGAAGACAGCCAAAGCTTCTAAGCACAGGAAGCCAGATTCCCTGCAATAAGCCAGATTTGGGGCCAGAGATTTTTCCATTCAAAACCATGAAGCAGGTATCGCTGCTCCATTTTATGGGGGAAAAAAAAAAACAAAAAAAACTCTGAGACTTCAAGAGATTAAGTCAACATTTCACAAACTATGGTTCATAGAGTTCATGAATCCGAATCACCTGGAAAACTGGTAAAATGCAGTTCTCTGGGCCTCACCATAAAACAATTCAATCAGAATATCTAGGGTGGGGCCCTGGAATACGATTTTAGCAAGTCCAGGTGGTTCTCACATACCAAGGTGTTACTGGATGAGCAATGTACCCGGAGTCACCCTGCTAGGAAGGGGTGGAGACAGGATTTCCACTTAGGTCTGTGGACTCCAAAGCCTGTGTTTTTGCTGTTTCTGAGTTCCCTTCTAACATTCTAACATGTTATGAATACAACCAAATTAAAACATCATAGTAATAATAACAATAGTTTTTTATTGAGTACTTAGTGTGGTAGACCAAAGAATACTTAACACACGCTATCCCAGTGATCCTCACAACACCCGAATGGGGTCTGTATTTTTACTTTATTATTATCTATTTTGCATATGTGGAAACCTAAGTTGGAGAGGTTATTTTAATCCTTAGCTGTCTGTAGCAAAGATAGTGTTAAGAATTACTTTCAGGAGGCTGTTGGATTTAGTCAAAACAAAGGATTTCTATGCAAAGGAAGCTTTAAGACAAATGCCTTTGTTCTCCCTCCCACATAGACAGCCCCTCCTAAACCCATGCAGTGTGGAAATTCTGGAGACTGCGCTGGTCTTACTGGTAAGCCTAAATTCTTAACCATTATTCAGTGCTGCTTCACACATTGAACACCCATTTCTTTTTAGCATCATTATTTCATTTTATTTCAATTCCATCAAATGCTTGTGGAGCACCCAATCTGTAATAGGAGATGGAAAGGCCAATTAGACAGAACTTTGCACTCCTAAACCTCACCAACTAAGGAGATAGGGAAATATAGACCGTAAGTAGTATAATCAAGATCACAAAACACAAGAAAAGAACAAAGGGGAATGGTTCATTTTAACTAGGAGAACAGGAGCTCACACTCTTAGCCACTACATCTACCTGTTAACAAATGACCATGAGATCAATGGAGGAAGGAAAAAGGAAAAAAATGTATTTTCTGAATAACAGCCTGCAGATTGGGGAAACGTAGCTTCCAGGAAAATCAAAAACACTTCTCCAAAAAGAAGAAAATACTGGCATTTCAGCCTTCCAGGCTCTGTCTTCCATGCATATTTATCAGGTTTGGGAAATGCCTATGAATATTTATGGAGAAAGTAAAGTATGCACAGTGAGTTAACATGTATGTATCATATATTTCATGTTCACTTGGGGGCAGGCTTTTAATATTAAAATGAGGAGGAATTCTGCTCATTGATGTCAGAAGGTGAACTACAGTATGAAAAGATCCTTTGTGCAGTCTGTAAGCTGGCTGGAACCAGCTTATGGCCTATAGGTGCTTACAGGAAAGAATATTTGTAAGAGCATTCTCCTGCCCAATCGGTGCTGCTGGCAGGATGCCTAAGGTAGGGGTGTCAGTTAGGCAATGTTTTCCTAGAAGGGGTTTCCACCTAACTGGAGGGGCCAGGCGCAGTGGCTCACGCCTGTAATCCCAACACTTTCGGAGGCTGAGGCGGACAGATCACTTGAGGCCAGGAGTTCGAGACCAGCCTGCCAACATGGTGAAACCCCAAAAATACAAAAAATTAGCCAGGCGTGGTGGCACACCTGTAATCCCAACTACTCGGGAGGCTGAAGCAGGAAATCGCTTGAACCCAGAAGGCAGAGGTTGCAGCGAACTGAGATCGTGCCACTGCACTCCAGCCTGGGCGACACAGCCAGATTCCATCTCAAAAAAAAAAAAAAAAGAGAGAGAGAAGAAAAGGAGTTTCTGCCTAACAGTAGGAAGAAAGTCTTATGGCAGTTAACAGACCTTATGGTAGTTAACAAGGTGGGAGTATGTGACCAAACCCTTCTCCCAGCTGTGGCCACTTAATTTCTCCTCGAGAGGCTCATGGTAGCCACAGAGTCCGCCTCGTCTGCCGGCTGGCGTACAATGCTGACATATCTTTCTCACTACCATTATCCCTCCCCCAAAGCTCTCTGGAAAGATGGCTACGGACCGGCTATCAGGAAGAGCAAGTGGCGGCTGCCTGAGACCATGGGAAGAAGGCTCAGACACTGAGAATGCGCTGGGAGGGCTCTTGCGGGGAGCTGGGCGCGAAGCTTTGTCCTGCTCAGAAGGGCAGTCTCCCACTCCTTTCCTGGAGAACTCTGACTCCCATTTGGGAAAAACTGCAACATGTGATACCATTCCTCTATTCCATAGGATATCATGATTATTACATAAACCTAAAGCTTAAATTACTGTCCATGCATCAGAATATGCCAAACAGTCTGCATTATCTATATTTGCAATGCTAAATAAAAATTGCAAGAGGCCACTGTTTCAGGCTAAACTCCAGCACTAGGCCCCAGTAGACTAGAATCCATCAAAATGAAGTCACCCTGCCGAAAGTTCCATGTCACCAAACCCAAACTAACTGATCTTCCTGACCTTCTGAGGAAGCTAATGTGAGAGCAAGACAGAGAAAAAGAGAGACAGAGAGAATATCCCAAACAGACCAGTTTACAGCTTCAATCAGCATGATTATGAAGTTTCTCTGCTTTAATCCTTATACAAAAAAGGTAGCCTGAAGTAGCCTGAGGTTAACTAATCAGTTACTTTTCTATTCTTCTGTGTCTCTGTTCCCCACCTTCCAAGAAAAATAACTTTGAAAGGACTAATGTATTCTTTTAGACTTTGTTCTTTGCTTCTGCTTTCTTCAGCTCTCCCCTGTCAATAAAGTCAATCTCTGCTCAGCTCATCAGAACTCATTCTATTTTATGGGATGAAGTATTGCCTGATTGTAGAATTGCAGTGAAGCCAGTTGAAATCTCTAAATTTGTGATAATTTTGTCCTTTGACAGCAACCTGTAGAATAATACTTATATACCTAAATTTTAAAAGTGTAATGCCTGACTTTGAGCACTGGTAGATATTATCCAAAGTTTCCTATACAGAGAAATAACCTCTTAATGTTCCTATGTAACCGATTTTGTTACAATAAAGAAAAAAATGTTGGTTTAAAAAAATGCTTCTCTTATTAGTCCTAGCTCACTGTAAACAGGCCATCTGGTAAGACACCATTTTTTGCTATCAGCATTTCTTAAGACCTTTGCTTTATCTTCCTTCCACTGTTCCTTTCTTTCTTTTGTGTCTTCTGCCCAGGGTTTAGGGCAGGGAACACCACCCAGACAAATGGGTGGGGGATCTGCAGTCTTCTTCCGGAACTTACTGATTTCCACCTGCTCATCGCCATCACTCCTAGGCTCAAAGCTATCCTCCTGCTTTAGCCTCCTGAGTTGCTGGAACTACAGGTGTGCACCAACATTTCCGGCTAACTAAAAAAAACTTTTAGAGATAGGGTCTCATTATGTTGCCTAGGCTGGTCTCAAAATGCTGGCTCAAGTGATCCTCCCACCTCAGACCCTGGGATTACAGGCACAAGCCACCACACCCAGCCAACCTTGCACTTTTATGTTATGGAGATGGCTTATTTCCTTAAGCCTCATGACCCAACCTCTGCTAGCTTCCAACTTGTCTTCTGCAGCTTCTCCCCTTCTCTCAACCTTCATAGAACTGAAGAGTTGGGACCTTGCTCTGGATTAGGTCTTGGCTTAGGGGAATGTCGTGGCTGGTTTCATCCTCTATGCAGACGACTCAAACTTTCTCCATATCAGCAATATGGCTGTTGTACTTTCTTATTTGTGTGTGTTCAGTGGAGTAGCACTTTTCGCTTTCTTTAAGAACCTTTTCCGGAAAAAAATTAAAAGCATGGAAAAAAGTGGAAAGTGGATCAGCAAGTGCTGGTGTAGAAGCTGAAACAAGTTATCCAGAAGATCTAGCTAAGATAATGTGTGAAAGTGCTTATACTAAACAACAGATTCTCATGTCGAGGAAAATCTATGTGACCACATTCTAGGCCATAAAGAACACTTTAATAAGTTTAAAATTAGAAATGATATAATGTCTGTTCTCCGACCACAGTGACAATCAAACTAGAAATCAATAAAAGAAAGATAGCTGGTAAATCTCCAAATACTTGGACAGTAAATAATACACTTCTTAAAAACACATGAACTAAAGAAGAAATCTCAAGATTAGCTTTAAAATATTTTGTTTATTCATTTATTTATTTATATATGTTTTTGAATATAGTCTCACTCTGTTGCCCAGGCTGGAGCACAGTGGCATGATCTCTGCTCACTGCAATCTCCACCTCCTGGGTTCAAGTGATTCTCATGCCTCAGCCTCCCAAATAGCTGGGACTACAGGCGCAAGCCACCAGAGCCGGCTACTTTTTTGTGTTTTTAGTAGATTTGGGGTTTCACCATGTTGGCCAGGCTGGTCTCGAACTCCTGGCTTCAAGTGATCCGCCCACCCCAGCCTCCCAAATGCTGGATTACAGGCGTGAGCAACCATACCCAGCCTAAAATATTTGAACTAAATTCAAATAAAAATACAACTTTTCAAAATGTATAGGATGGAGCAAAAGTAGTGCCTAGTAGGAAATTTATAGCATTGAACACATACATTAAAAAAGAAGAAATTAAAAAAAAAAAAAGAAATATCTGACATCAATAATATGAGCTGCCACCATAAGAAACAAGAAAAAGAAGAGCAAATTAAATCTAAAGGAGGCACAAGGAAAAATAATAATAAAACTAAAGCAGAAATCAATGAAATTGAAAACAGGAAATCAATAGAGAAAATAAAGAAAACCAAAAGCTGATTCTTTGAAAAGATCTGTAAAATGGATAAGGCTTTGGCCAGACTAATTTTAAAAAAAGAGAAAGAGGATACAAATTACTACCATCAGAAATGAAATAGGAGACATCATTACAGACTCAGGGACATTAAAAGTCTAGAAAAGGAATATTATGAACAGCTGTATGCCCACAAATTTGGTAACCTAGATGAAATGAACCAATTCCCGAAAGACAATTCATCAAAATTCACACAAGAAGAAATAGACAATCTGGATAAACCAATATCTACGAAAGAAATCAAATCAGTAATTAATAATCTTCTAAAATAGGCAGCTCCAGGCCCAGATAGGCTCACTGATGAATTCTATCAAACATTTAAGGAAAAAAGTATTTCAGTTCTCTGCAATGTCTTTCAGAATACAAAAGCACAAGCAGTACTTCATAACTCATTCTGTGAGGCCAGAATTACCCCAATACCAAAACCAGACAAAGACATTATAAGGAAAGAAAACTACAGACTATTATCTCTCATGAACATAGATGCAGAAATCCTCAACAAATTACTGGCAAATTGAATTCCAACAACACATTAAAAAAATTACACATCATGACCAAATGGGATTTATTCCAAGTATGCAAGACTGGTTCAACATTTGAAAATTAATGTAATCCACCAAATTAGCAAGCTAAAAAAGATGAATCATATGGTTGTTATATCAGTAATATATTGTTATAGTAATAAGTATGTATACATATATATTTCATACTTTATATCAATAGATGCAGAAAAAGCATTTGAAAAAATCCAACATCCACTCATGATTAAAACTCTGAGCAAACTAGGAATACAGGGGAACTCTCTCAACCTGATTAAGGGCATTCACAAAAAAACCTACAGTCAACCTCATACTCAATTATGAGAAACTAGTGCTAAAATCAGAAGCAAGGCAAGAATGTCTCTTCTCATTTCTTTTCAACACCATACTAAGCAAATAAAAGGTAGACTGCTTATAAAGGAAGAAATAAAACTATCTTTGTTCACAGATGACATGATTATCTATGTAGAAAATCTGAAATAATACAAAATAATAAACACAGCAAGGTTGCAGGATACAAGGTTATTATACAAGTCAATAGCTTTCCTACAAAGTGGAAATTGAAATTAAAATACAATAAAATAGTAGAATTTGATATTTAAAGTGCAATACCATTTACATTAGCACCCACAAAAATAAAATATATACTGAAATACTTAGGTATAAATCTAAATATGTTCAAGATCTATATGAGAAAACTTACAAAATGCTAATGAAAGAAATCAAACAACTAAATAAATGGAGAAATATTCCATATGGATGGATAAGAAGG
Organism: Colobus angolensis palliatus; assembly: GCF_000951035.1. Lineage (NCBI taxonomy): Eukaryota > Metazoa > Chordata > Mammalia > Primates > Cercopithecidae > Colobus > Colobus angolensis. The sequence goes on from NW_012115766.1 coordinate 989,146, forward strand.
CACCATATCGTCAAGATGTCAGTTTTTTCCCAAATTGATCCACAGATTCAAGGTAATACCAATCAATATCCCAGCAAGTTATTTTGTGGATATTGATAAAGTAATTCTAAAGTTTATATGGAAAAGAAAAAGACCCAGAATAGCCAACACAATATTAAAACAGTAGAACAAATTCAGAGGACTGACACTACCTGACTTTAGTACTTTCTGTAACGTAATCAAGACAGTAATGAAGAAAGTGTGGTGTTGGCAAAAGAATAGACAAATATATTCATTGAAAAGAATAGAGATCCCAGAAATATACTTACACAAAGAGAGTTAACCAATCTTTGACAAAGGAGTAAAGGCCATACAATGGAGTAAACATAGTCTTTTCAAGTAATAGTACTGGAATAACTGGACATTCACATGCAAAAAATAAATCTAGATACACACCTTATACTCTTCACCATAATTAACTCAAAATGGATCACAGACATAAATGTAAAATTTAAAACTATAAAACGTCTGAAGATAACATAGGAGAAAATGTAGATGGCTTCGAATACGGCAATAACTCTTCAGATACAATACAAAAGGTATGTTCTGTGAAAGAAATAACAAATGATCTGGACTTCATTAAAATTAAGATCTTCTGTCCTGTGAAAGACACTGTCAAAAGAATGAGAAGACAAGTGATAGACTAAGAGAAAATATTTGCAAAAGGCTTATATGATAAAAAACCATCATCCAAAATATAAGAACTCTTAAAATTCTGACAATAAGAAAACAATCTAACTTAAAAATGGGCAAAAGATCTGAACAGACACCTCACCAAAGCTGTACAGATGGCAAATAATCATTTGAAAAGATGCTCAACATCTTATGCCATTAGGGAATTGCAAATTAAAACAACAAGACACACTACACAACTGTTAAAATGGTGAAAATCCAAACCACTGACAACAACAAATGCTGGTGAGGATGTGGGACAACAACAACTCTCGTTCATTGTTGGTGGCACTGCAAAATGGTACAGCCACTTCAGAACACAGTTGGGCAGATGCTTACTGCAAAATATACTCAGCACATGATCGAGCAGTTGTGCTCAGCGGTATTTTTCCAAATGAGTTCAAAACTTGTGTCCACACAAAAACCTGCACATGGAATACCATGTGATCCAGCCATTTCACTTGTGGGTAAATACATCTAAAGGATTGAAAGCAGAGTCTCTTGTCAAAGAGTAAGTCATGCTAAAAGAGGGAGGAAGAAGAAGAGGAAGAAGAGGAAGAAGAAGAAGGAGGAGGAGGAGGAGGAGGAAGGGGAGGGGGAGGGGGAGGGGGAGGGAAGAATGGTAGTTTCCAGGGACTAGAAGGAGAAGGGAATGGGGAGTTATTGCTTAATAGATACAGAGTTTCAGTTTTACAAAATGAAAAGAGTTCTGGAGACTGATGGCAGTGATCTTTGCACAAGAATGTATTTAATACCACTGAACTGTCTACTTAAAAATGGTTAAAATGGTAAATGTTATGTTATGTGCATTTTACCTCAATAAGAAAATTTTAACCTGCACATGGATATTTATAGCAGCTTTATTCATCATATTCTTGGAAGGCAACCAGCATGTCTTTCAGCCAGCAAATGGATACATAAGCTGTGGTCCATTCAGACAATGGGATATTATTCAGTACTAAGAAGAAATGAACTATCAAGCCAAGAAAAGACATGGAGAAACCTTACATTTAATACGTATTACTAAATGAAAGAAGCCAGTCTGAAAAGGCTACATATTCCAACTATATGACATTCCGGGAAAGGCAAAACTATGGATACGGTAAAAAAAAAAAAAAAAGAAAAAAAAGAAAAAGAAAAGAAAAAAAATCCATTGGTTTCCAGGGATTAACGGGGAGTGGTGGATAAATAGGTAAAGCACAGAGGATCTGGAAGGCAGGGAAATTACGGTGCATGATACTATAATGGTGAATGTATGTCATTATGCATTTGTCAAAAAACCATAAAATGGCCAGGCACAGTGGCTCGCACCTGTAATCCTCAGCAGGAGGACTGCTTAATGCCAGGAGTTCAAGGCCAGCCTGGGCAACACAGCAAGACCCTATCTCTACAAAACATTTTTTAAACATTTTCCAGGCATGGTGGTGCATGCCTGCAGTCCTACCTGCTCTCAGGAGGCTGAGAGAGGAAGATCTCTTGAACCCAGGAGTTTGAGGTTACAGTGAGCTGCGATCGCACCACTGCACTCCAGCCTGGGCAACAAAGACCCTGTCAAAAAACAAAACAAAACAAAACAAAAAAACATAAAATGTACAACAAGAGTGGATCCAAATGTAAACTATGGACTTTGGGTGACGATGTGCCAGTGCAAGTTCATCAGTTGGGATGAATGATGGTGGGGGGAATGTTGATAACATGAAGGCTGTGCAGGTGTGGGGCAGGTGTGCAGGTACATGAGATATCTCTATGCCTTCCTCTCAATTTTACTGTGAACCTACAACTGCTCTAAAAATAACACATAAATGAAAAATAGAGTAAATGCTGTACCTGGAAAGTTAAGAACTATTTTGTCCTGGTTCTCTTGACTCTATTTGTAGCAATTCACTACCTTGCCCACCCATTCCTGCTTGAAACTCTTCTACCTTGGTTTTTTGTAACATACTACTCCATTTCTCTGCCTCGCTCTTTTTGTGTGCCTTCTTTGTCTTTATTTCTTGTTTTGAGACTTGCTTTAGGCATGCCCCTCGAATGTTCCTAGCCATGTCTCTCTACACACCACCTCCCACAGGAAACACATCAGCTCTCAATTTCCAACGACAAAGGCTGCTATGTTGAGGACTCCCAAGTCAACCACTCAGCTCTGAAATGTCACCAGAACCCACCACCAAATGCCTGCCAGATGTTCCTCATAGAATACCTCCTGTCATCTTGAACTTGCCACATCTCAAGTTCATTGCTTTATTTTCAAAGCCAGCATCTATTCCTGCCAAGAAACATATTCCCCTCTCTGTCTCCTAGGCTTACAGTCATCTTTGATTCCTCCTTCTTTCCTGATCTCCATATGCCATCAGCCACCAAGTTCTGTGGACTCTTCCATCTGTTTCCTAGTTTGCAACTCCACAGTTACCGCTAGAAGACAGGCCCTCTCTGCCTTCTGTCAGGCATTTTGCAAGCACCTCTCAATTTCTAGTCTCTCCTCCCTTCATTCATGTTTTAATATGCAACCAGATCTGCCTTCTGAGGTATCTTTTTGTACAATTTCCCTCTGCATCCGGAAGCCTATTTTGGATTCCTGTGTTGAGCTGAATTGCCCACAATGGTCTCTTCCCACCATGGAATCCGTCAGAATCCATCACTTAGACCTCTCATTTGGCATCTACCACTTCCTGCCTTATATTGCAGTTATCTTCTTACCTGTGTCTGCACTCTCTTAACTAGATTTTAATGGCAGAATGAGTGCTTGTGGGCTGAAAATGCCCACAAATAGAGTAAGGCCCCAACCAGCAACACCCCAGGGGCCCTGGCAGCTCTCTTTTGCTTCCCAGTGACTGTAAAAAGCTGTTCACAGAGCACTCTCACACGCATTCACGAGGAGGAATCAAACGTGAGGTCACAAAAGACTCATCCGCCCAGAGGAGGCCATTGGCCATATCAACTATTGTCTCTGTCATCAATTGCTGCTCATTTATTTCTTCACATGCCACACAGCCCTGTTTTGATTACTTAACCCATTACCTTCTCCACACCCTGATGTCTGTTCCATCCTGGTACAGCTAACGAGTGCACGCCTGACAGCCTACATCTGATTTTTTTGCTCAGTTTCTGTCTCCTCCCGTGTCCTGTTGCTGTGCCACTCCTGCCATCAGCCTTGTGTTCATGTAATTCTGTTCCATTGGTATCCACTTTCCTCATCCCTAAACATCTGTGATACAGATTGTGAACTTTTACTACCTTTTAAAATAAGCAGATGTGCCCCACCCCCCATGCCAAGCAAAAAGCTGTCCACTCATTCTAAAGAAAGACTTTCTTTCCCTGGGCAGCTAACTTCAGCATATAGAGGAAATATTTCTAATCTAAATTCTAATTTAAAGACCTTGTCTCCCAAGCAGTTATCCCTCTCACCGAGGTGCTCGTCTCCTGGATAGCTTCACTTTGTGAGCCCATGTATCTGTATGTATGCCCTCATCATCTCAACTGATAAACGCTTGTTCTTTGAGGACAGATCAACGTGAGAAATCTCATCTTCACCTCACTGCACTTGCCAGTTATCCAGCTCCGCTCCTCCCCAGATTGGAAAGCCATGCAGAATGCAGACATCACATTCCATCACAGAGCAGCCCAGGAGACCTCCCCTCCTGCCCTCTCCTGGGTTCAGCTATAACATGGGCCATCCCTACACGTGAGTGGAGTTGGTCCATCTCTATTGGGCAGGGAAATCCCTAGTAGAATTTCACATCTTGTTGGGCTGCTAGCGATACTCAATTTCACACACTTCAACTTTAGACACCTGGAAACCCCAAAGTCAAGCGATCTTCTCTCACAGAAAGAAGGAAGATATGAGCACAGGTTGTGCTGGGCCTGCTTGGAGTTTCAGCAGCAGCACCAGCAAGCCAGGCAGCATGGGGCACCCTGTCTGGGATGTGAGCAGCAATCCCATGTCAACCTTCCTGGCCCAGCAGAATGCTCTGACTCTCTTCAGCAGTCTCTCTGCCCTGGGCATCCACAGTGCAAGATTTGTTTGTTTGTTTTCTGAGAGGGTGTCTCACTCTCGCCCAGGCTGGAGTACAGTGGTGCAATCTTGGCTCACTGCAACCTCTGCCTCTTAAGTTCAAGCAATTCTCCTGCTTCAGCCTCCCTAGTAGTAGCTGAGACTACAGGCGCATGCCACCACGCCCGGCTAATTTTTGTATTTTTAGTAGAGACGGGGTTCCAGTACGTTGGCCAGGCTGGTCTCAAACTCCTGACCTCAGGTGATCCTCCCACCTCAGCCTCCCAAAGTGCTGGGATTATAGGCGTGAGCCCCTGCACCCGGCCATAATTATTTGTTAAAAGTACTTCTGTCACTCCCCCAGTCCCCCATAGCTGTTTGGCATCCACCCAGACCTGCATAGCTCTATTAGTTGCACTCTTTCCTGAGTCCCTCTAAATGCATCCTTAAATGGGTATCTCTCATATTCAGATACACAGACGGCATACCTGGTCACTTCCAAATGACAACTGCTTCCAAACATGCATACTGGGAGCTCACTGTCCGTGAACTTGCCATGTCATTTCTAAATAGCATAATCATTTGTCTCTTACCGCTGAACTTGTGGGTCTCCTCTTCAGAGCTCCATCTGGTTTCCCAGTGTCCTCCCAGGACAGAGGGGTGTGAACTGTGGCCACTCCTGCCACCTCCACTGGCCAGCTTGTTCTAGGTTCCTGGTTGGGCTCTGGTCTGACCCTTTGGCTGTGGGGGCTTCAAAAATGCCAGCTCTGTAGTCATGATCACCTACCTATTTAATATACACACACACACACACACACACATGCTCACACACACACACACATGCATGCACGCCCTTCAGAATATGGGGTTAGAAGGAACTCAAGCAGTTATCTGAGTCATCTCCCAGCCTTTGTTCATGCGTTCATTCATTCATTCATTCAGTTATTAAACAAATAGTATTTATTCTACATGATACCAAGCCCTGGGGGTTCAAGAAACAATGAAACTAAGCCCCTTAATGTGGTAGACACCTGTTGTTTGATTTTTTGTTTTCTTTGTCTTTTTGTTGTAGTATGGATCCCCGCTTTGCTGACAGTAGCGCCTGGGTTTTCTTTTGTGAGCCACTTGTCCCCTGTTCATAGGCTATAGAGTTTCAAAGAGGCCTGCCCTTTCCCCATCCCCAGCCCATGGTGAGGGATGGACAGAACGCCCAGTAGTTCTGACCAACCAGAAGCACAGTGACTGGCCTAAGACAGTGCTTCTCAAATATTTTAGTCTCAGGACCCCTTTTTACTCTTAAAAAAAACAAAAGATTGTGGACTCAAGAGTTTTTGACCATGTGAATTATATTTACAAATATTTACCATATTTGAAATTTAAACTGAGGAAACTTGTAAGTATTTATTTATTGTGCTAACCCAATAGTCACATGAATGAGGTAGCCAAAGGGCAGGGATGGAGGTCAGGCACGGCCCCAACAGCATGGCCTCCCTCTCACCAAGATGGATGTGGCTACTGCCCGTGCTGAAGGAAACCCAAATCAACACAAATCAACACCAGGTTCCAATACGGCAACTTCCCTCAAGGAAACCAATGAGCCACTTGGTAGCAAAATGGCCATACGGGGCCCCTTTTATGCTAGAAGTGGCAGCAATTCATTTCAGCAGAACTGACGACATTCCGATATGGGTTTGTCTTTCTTGCCTGCAGCGCCCTAGCCAGCACTACTACCTGAAGACTCCAGAGTGTTTGATCCACATTCTTACATCCCATGTAACATTGCACCCACATAGCATCAAGAGCCTTACTTTACAGCACAGGAGGTGACACAGTAGCCCCATGACCATGAGACCCACTGGTATCTCACATCCCTCCAGCCCTGAAGCCGCTGGCTTAACAGATGGACAGAAGTATCTTCCAAAGCACAAATGAGGAGCCAATGAGGATGTGATGCCCTGCACGGATGGGGTGCATCCTGCAACACACAGTTTGCATGCTAAGCCAATGAGCAGCACATAGCACATGGGTCCAGGAAACAACAGGTGGGAGCAGGAATGGCCCAACTTATCATCTTGCAGAAAAGTTTTGCCTCTGGTCCCTGCACCTCTAAGCTCCATAGTTAACAGTTTCTGGCTCTCAAAAGGGGACACAGCTACTGATGGACACAGCAAGAAGCCCACTGAACTTTCAGCTATGGCTGCCACTGGGCACTCAGGCTCCTTATGCCAAGGGACTAGGAGACAAGAAGAAGATCTCCATTCTGACAGAGACAATAGACTTTGATCATCAGGAGGAAGTCAAGCTGCTATTACAAATAGGAGCAAGAAGAAATATGTTTGGTACTCAGGTGAATCTACTGGGCCTCCCCAATCCTGGTCAATTGTACAGTACATGGACAAGTGCAACACCCATGGCCTTAGAAGTGAATGCAAGCAAGTGCTTGCATAGCTCAGGGATGAGTGTCTGGGTCTCTCCACCGAGTAAGCACAAGCAGAGGGGAATCCAGAATGAGAAATAGAGGAGGGAGATGATGAGGCACTTGCAGCCTCAAGTCAAACTACAGCAGTGGCGACTGTGGGGCTCCCTCCACCAACATTCCTTCTAAGTTTTCCCCAGGAGAAGAGATGCACCAGAGAGCTGAAGGACCTCTTCCCAGGACCCAGATGGAGGAAAAGGCTCCAAGAGGGGCAAAATGTGAGCTGTCGTGGAGACTGTGCTGCCTACCAAGGGCCCCTGCCTGAGGATGAAGGATTCATTCACCCAGCTGTTAGGAAGATTGTCTGATAATAGCTCCTAGCTGTCACCATCTTCAAGAATGACTTTGGCTAAAGAGAGCTGCCTCACCCAAGATCACACCCAGGGAAGCCTGCGTCCAACGACACATCCACCTGGGGGACAACTCAGAAAAGCCATCCCCACTTTAATGCTCCCTGTGAGGTGGGCTGAGATCTTGTTGTGACTTCATTGCTGCCCCAATTCTCCCTCTTCCCGATCCTGCTTCCTTGCCTTTCCCCACAGACATCCATCCTAAGAATGCTCCCTAATCCTTTTCCTGCACACAAATCTCCATTTCAGGATCTGCTTCCCAGGGGGAACCCAACCTGCAATGGTACCCCCAGCCCCAGCTGCAAGCTGAGCCAATCTGCACTACTCTGCACACTTCAGCCTAGCCCAGACAAGTAAAGGCAGCATTCAGGCGCCTGTGATACTAACTCCAGAAGACTTTAAGTAATACTAATATCCACTGGACACTCTCTTTGAAAGATAGTCATATTGATAAGTTTAAAAGGATTGTTAACAAATAAGATGTGAGCAGAGAGGACATTGTGGAAGATGATTCAGAAACTTCCAGTGTTGGTGGTGTCATGGATGAGCAATGCTTTTAACCATGATGGTCCAATTAAAAGGAGAAAAGTGGATTGGGAGAAAAGATGGGCTTGATTTTGGATTTTGGACCAGCTGAGGCTGAAATGATGGGGGATATCCAAGTGAAGATATCTACAAGGCAACTGGAAATTTAAAAACATCGCGTGGAAGTTTGCCTCCAGGCCCTGCACTTCTGAGCTCTGTAGGGTCACAGGTTCTGACTCTCAAAGGGGGATACTTCTACTGCTGCTCACAGGAAGACTCCCACTGAACTTCCTCTGACAGCTGCCACCCAGGCACTTGGGATTCCTTATGCCAAGAGACCAGGAGGCAAGAGTAGGATCATCAGCGTGGTAAAGACTGAGGATTAGGATCTGAAGGACTTTCTAACATAGAGGATGGTGGAAACCATAGTCCTGGAAGAGAAAACCCAAGAGAATTGCAAGACAGTCGATAGCCCATTTGTCTTCCAAAATCCCCTGGATGAGGAGATGGCAATGCTCTTCTCTTGGCAGCACTTTCTGATGTGTCACAACCCTCAGCTTCTGGAAGTGTTTCATTCTTTACAGCCCAAATCCCTCATGAGCTAGTGAACTTGTTTCTTCTCTGGCTCTAAGTTACATAAAATACTTTGCATTCCTAATGACATTAAACTCCCTCAACCTTTCAGGATAAAATAACCTCCTATCCCTTCATTTTTTTTCCTCCTCAAGAAGAAAATTTTATTTTAACAAACAGACCTAGATAAGTTAAAAATTAATTACAGGAGACTACTTTAGAATTCCAGGAACCAGTGAAGCTCAACAGGTCACATGCCCAAACTGAATGACCTTAGTTATTTTTTTCTTTTCTTTTTTCTAGTTGATGTTCTAGTCAACAAACACCACAGATGATGAGCTTTTCCCAGGTCCATGCTTTGCAGAATGCTTCCATGGTTTTATTTCAAACTTGAAAAAGAGATAAGATTATGTGATCTCTTAAAAACAAAAGTCAAGCTTCTTCAGTAGAAAGCTGGACTGGTCCTCACTGTAAGAACTATGAACTGCATCTGGATGGATCTGAAGCAATACAAGGGTAGTGGCTTATGTGTCACCATAGAGGAGACCAAATGCTGAACTAAAGGCTGGATTCAAACCCCAGCGCTCACCCTAAGTGTGTTACCTGAGTCAGCCTTCTTGGTGTATGTTGCTCACTTTTAAAATGAAAGGATTAAGCTAAATCACCACGGTCGTCTCTTGAAGTCAGCAATTCTAGGCTGTGATGTGTTTCCTTATAGTTTCATATTTCCATGTAAGCTTCCTAAGCCAATCATAAATCCTTCAGGGCAGACACATGGAAGTGATTTTCCTTTTCCCCTCACATAACAGAACGCATTTGTCAATGACAGTGGTCCTCAAACATAGCTGGATTTAAAAATCACCTGCAGTGATTTGAGATGGGTTATAGCTGCTGATTTCCGGATCACTTGCCCAGGTATTTGGATTTGGTCTAGAATCAGGCCCTAGAATGTGCATGTGTAACACATTTCCCACGTGATTCGAATGCAAGATGGTCCACCAACCATATTTGAGAAATGTTACTGTGCGCAGCGGGTACAAAATACACACTGAATGACTACCAATGATTCCGATACCCCTCATTCCTCCCATTGTAGGCCACGGCTTATTGTCTGAATGAGGATCTTCAACAGTGCCATCTGTTAAAGCTTTAGAAAGCATTTCCTGGCCGGGTGCGGTGGCTCACGCCTGTAATCCCAGCACTTTGGGAGGCCGAGGCAGGCGGATCACGAGGTCAGGAGATCGAGACCATCCTGGCTAACACGATGAAACCCCGTCTCTACTAAAACTACAGAAATCAGCCAGCGTGGTGGCGGGCACCTGTAGTCCCGGCTGCTCAGGAGGTCGAGGCAGGAGAATAGCGTGAACCCGGGAGGCGGAGCTTGCAGTGAGCTGAGATCGCGCCACTGCACTCCAGCCTGGGAGACAGAGCAAGACTCCATCTCAAAAAACAACAAAAAAAAGCATTTCCTTACAATGAATTGTTGATTGTGCTGAATATTTGAATGGGTAGATGATTTTTATTTACTCTGATTTGCTCTTCTCATTTTTCTTATACTGTCAAGAACTGGAAATATAAAATGAACTTTCAATGGCTAAGTAATATAACTTTCTCTCATGTTTCATTCTCTAAAACATACTGACAAGTCAGAGAAGCACATTTTAAAGGACAGCTAATAGGTGTTCGCTTATTTTATTTTAAGTAGTGCTTCGGCAAAAGAAAAATGTAATAAAATAAAATTATTTCATTTATCAGGTGTTTTCAAAATTAAGTTATGAAAATGGCTCCCTGTTGCCTTTAGGTGACTGGCTTTTTATTTGTTTGTTTTGGGTTCTTTTATTGTTTGTTTGAAAACTCAAATTTGGAAGTACTGTTCCAATGCAAAATTTTCTAGCACCAAATTTGCTTATTTATTTATTTGTTTATTTATTTAATTTTGAGATGGAATTTTGCTCTTGTCACCCAGGTTGGAGTGCAGTGGCATGATCTTGGCTCACTGCAACTTCTGCCTCCCGAGTTCAAGAGATTCTCCTGCCTCAGCCTCCCAAGTAGCTTATTTTTGTATTTTTAGTAGAGACGGGGTTTTGTGGTGTTGGAGAGGCTGGTCTCAAACTCCTGAGCTCAGGTGATCCGCCCACCTCAGCCTCCCAAAGTGTTGGGATTACAGGCGTGAGCCACAGCACCTGGCCAATTTGCTTATATTTTAAAGTCTAGCTTGTCACAGCCCACACCAGCGCTGGGGAACCCCTGTCTGTGGATAAATTGCTCCCAAAAGACTGAGGAGGAGTTGGATGAGGGTGACCACAAGGAGCCAGATGAGACCCTGTTGGAGAGGCTATGGGGCCTGAGGGAGATGTTCTGGAGAGGGGCCAGTCCAGTCCGAGGGCAGAGCCACTTTCCATTTCTCCCCTCTTCATGGCTCAAAAAATGTACTCGTTTTCCAGGGCAGTCTTGTGGATTGGAACCGCTTTCTTCATGATTCTGGTTCTTGCTGTCATCTTTGAGACACAGAAGTTGTAAATGGGGCAACCACAGCAGCAGCAGCAGCGGATATGTCTCCGGGCCCACACAGCTGCCCAGAGGAGTGCCAGGGGCCCTCGTTCACTTTCTGGAAAGATCTAGATGGTGACTGCTATATTTGAGCTGTCTTGGTGGGAGAATTTTAAATTCAATAGTGTTTGAATTCCTGATTATTTTGATTTATTTTAACTTTGGTGTATGGATTTATCTAAACCTGGTGGAGAGAATTCTCCTCACATTGTCTCACAAAGAGAACTTAACTCGCAACTGTGCCTTCCACGTTCTCCTGACTTACTTCTGTCCTTATTCTGATGCCAGAGTGCAGCCATGCAGTGGTTATTCCAGCCCTTGCCACCACCTCCCCACCCCCCAACTCCTTTCAATCAATTGCTCCTAACTGGAAGATTTCCTCACTCTCTGATTGTGAGGTAGCAACTGATGCTCTTGGAATGGTGGTACCCCTGACCATTAACAACTGCTTTAAAAAGAGAGAGAGAGAAAAGAGTATGTATACACTATGAAACACACAAAATGCATTATAATAGTAGCTTAAAGCAACCATTGTGAGTCCTTATGTATGTTGGACAGGAGGGAGGCTGGCTGCAGCTTTAGCCACAGTGTGAGGGCTGTGAAGGATAGGAACAGGAGCTCATTTCCTCTGCACATTTTGTGTATTAGACCTGTGTGTGTAAATAATAATAATAATTATAAAGCCAGTGCTCACTTTTTGTACTTAAATATTAAAAATGACCTCCAGAGGGTAGTTCCAAGGTGACCAAACAGGAACAGCTCCAGGCTTCAGCTCCCAGCGTGAGCGACACAGAAGACAGGTGATTTCTGCATTTCCAACTGAGCTACCAGGTTCATCTCACTGGGGCATGTAGGACAGTGGGTGCAGGATAGTGGGTGCAGCCCCCTGAACGACAGCCAAAGCAGGGCGAGGCATCGCCTCACCTGGGAAGCGCAAGGGATAAGGGAATTCCCTTTCCTAGCCAAGGGCAATCGTGACACACAGCACCTGGAAAATGGGGTCACTCTCACCCTAATACTGTGCTTTACCAAGGGTCTCAGCAAATGGCACACCAGGAGATTATATCCCGTGCCTGGCTCAAGAGGGTCCCATGCCCACAGAGTCTCCCTCATTGTTAGCATGGCAGTCTGAGATCTAATTGCAAGGTGGCAGTGAGGCTAGGGGAGGGGTGCCCACTATTGCTGAGCTTGAGTAGGTAAACAAAGCGGCCTGGAAGCTTGAACTGGGGGGAGCCCACTGCAGCTCAAGGAGGCCTGCCTGCCTCTGTAGACTCCACCTCTGAGGACAGGGCATAGACAAACAAAAGGCAGCAGAAGCCTCTGCAGATTTAAATGTCCCTGTCTGACAACTTTGAAGAGAGTAGTGGTTCTCCCAGCATGGAGTTTGAGATCTGAGAACGAACAGACTGCCTCCTCAAGTGGGTCCCTGACCCCCGAGTAGCCTAACTGGGAGGCACCCCCCAGTAGGGGCAGACTGACACCTCACACAGCTGGGTACCCCTCTGAGACGAAGCTTCCAGAGGAACGATCAGGCAGGAACATTTGCTGTTCAGCAATATTCACTCTTCTGCAGCCTCCACTGCTGATACCCAGGCAAACAGGGTCTGGAGTGAACCTCCAGCAAACTCCAACAGACCTGCAGCTGAGGGTCCTGACTGTTAGAAGGAAAACTAACAAACAGAAAAGACATTCACACCAAAACCCCATCTGTACATCACCATCATCAAAGACCAAAGGTAGATAAAACCACAAAGATGGGGAGAAAAACAGAGAAGAAAAGCTGAAAATTCTAAAAATCTGAGTGCCTCTCCCCCTCCAAAGGAATGCAGCTCCTTGCTAGCAACAGAACAAAGCTGGACGGAGAATGACTTTGATGAGTTGACAGAAGAAGGCTTCAGATGATCAAACTTCTCCCAGCTAAAGGAGGAAGTTCAAACCCATCTCAAAGAAGCTAAAAACCTTGGAAAAAGATTAGATGAATGGCTAACTAGAATAACCAATGCAGAGAAGTCCTTAAATGACCTCATAGAGCTGAAAACCATGGCACAAGAACTACATGACAAATGCACAAGCTTCAGTAACTGATTCGATCAACTGGAAGAAAGGGTATCAGTGACTGAAGATCAAATGAGTGAAATAAAGCAAGAAGAGAAGTTTAGAGAAAAAGGAGTAAAAAGAAACGAACAAAGCCTCCAAGAAACATGAGACTATGTGAAAAGACCAAATCTACATCTGACTGGTGTACCTGAAAGTGACAGGGGGAATGGAACTAAGTTGGAAAACACTCTGCAGGATATTATCCAGGAGAACTTTCCCAATCTAGCAAGGCAGACCAACATTCAAATTCAGGAAATACAGAGAACACCAGAAAGTACTCCTCAAGAAGAGCAACTCCAAGACACATAATTGTCAGATTCACCAAAGTTGAAATGAAGGAAAAAATGTTAAGGGCAGCCAGAGACAAAGGTTGGGTTACCACCCACAAAGGGAAGCCCATCAGACTAACAGTGGATCTCTCGGCAGAAACTCTACAAGCCAGAAGAGAGTGGGGGCCAATATTCAACATTCTTAA
>NW_012115766.1:1005420-1005805 GCF_000951035.1 Colobus angolensis palliatus
TTGTCCCTGTTTGCAGATGACATGATTATATATTTAGAAAACCCCATCATCACAGCCCAAAATCTCCTTAAGCTGATAAGCAACTTCAGCAAAGTTTCAGGATTCAATGTGCAAAATCACAAGCATTCCTATACACCAATAACAGACAAACAGAGAGCCAAACCATGAGTGAACCCCCATTCACAATTGCTTCAAATAGAATAAAATACCTAGGAATTCAGCTTACAAGGGATATGAAGGACCTCTTCAAGGAGAACTACAGACCAGTGCTCAATGAAATAAAAGAGGACACAAACAAATGGAAGAATATTCCATGGTCATGGATAGGAAGAATCAATATCATGAAAACGGCCATATTGCCCAAGGTAATTTATAGATTCAATGC
>NW_012115766.1:1007186-1007529 GCF_000951035.1 Colobus angolensis palliatus
CACATATACGCCATGGAATACTATGCAGCCATAAAAAAGGATGAATTCATGTCCTTTGTAGGGACATGGATGAAGCTGGAAACCATCATTCTGAGTAAACTATTACAAGAACAGAAAACCAAACACCACGTGTTCTCACTTATAGGTGAGAATTGAACAATGAGAACACTTGGACGCAGGAAGAGGAACATTACACAGCGGGGTCTCGTGGGGTGGGGGGAGGGGAGAGGGATAGCATTAGGAGATACATCTAATGTAAATGATGAGTTAATGGGTGCAGCACACCAACATGGCACATGTATACATATGTAACAAACCTGCACGTTGTGCACATGTACCCTAG
>NW_012115766.1:1007579-1007831 GCF_000951035.1 Colobus angolensis palliatus
TGTTTATTGCGGCACTATTCACAATAGCAAAGACATAGGAACACTTTTACACTGTTGGTGGGACTGTAAACTAGTTCAACCATTATGGAAGACAGTGTGGCGATTCCTCAAGGATCTATAACTAGAAATACATTTGACCCAGCCATCCCATATACCCTTATTGGGTATATACCCAAAGGATTATAAATCATGCTGCTATAAAGACACATGCACACATATGTTTATTGCGGCACTATTCACAATAGCAAAGAC
>NW_012115766.1:1008266-1047861 GCF_000951035.1 Colobus angolensis palliatus
AATGGGTGCAGCACACCAACATGGCACATGTATACATATGTAACAAACCTGCACGTTGTGCACATGTACCCTAGAACTTAAAGTATAATAATAAAAAAAAACCTCCAACTGAAAGTGAAAATAAATAAATAAATAAATAAAGCATAGCTTGTAAAGCAGTGTCCAGATTTTCACAGCACTAGAATGTTCTGCACGTAAAGGAAATAGTTATCATAGGAGACAGGATGTAGGGTTGAAACACTGCCTGAAGAGAGCATATTCCAGAGCACATGGCATGAACTGAGCCCAGGCCACTGTGGGAGCTTCAGCTAGGTGCTTGCTTCCATTCGTTCTCCACTTGGGGCCAGAAAAGCCAGACTTTGGGGACTCAGGGGTAAAGGGTGGGAAGGGAGTGAGGGATAAAAGACTACAAACTGGATGTAGTGTATACTGCTCATGTGATGGGTGCACCAAAATCTCACAAATCTCCACTAAAGAACTTATTCATGTAACCAAACACCACCTGTTCCCCAATAACCTATGCAAATAACAAATTTTTAAAAAAGAAAAAAAACCCATAAATCTGCCTACAACCCTAATCTGGGCCAAACCGTGTCCCCCCCACCCCCAACCCCACCAAAAAAAGAAAAATGTGTAAGTTGTAGTCTAGTACCTCAGAATATGAGTGCATTTGAAAATAAGGCCTTGAAAGAGGTGGTTAAATTAAAATAAGGGCATTAGGGTGGGCCTTAATCCAGTCTGATAGATGTCTTACAAAAAGAGAAAGGGACGCTCGGGGAGGGCGGGCGGTGCATGCACACAGGAACCACATCGAGAGAGCGCCAGGCAGAGAGAAAACAGCCAAGGAGAGAGGCCTTGGGAGAGCCCACACTGCCAACACCTGGATCTTGGACTTCCAGCCTCCTCACTTTTAAGCCACTCAGTCTATAGTATTTTATTATGGCAGCCGGAGCAAACTAGTACAGCCTCTCTCTCTCTTTCTCTCTCTCACTGTCTTTCTGTCTCTTTCTTCCTCATATACTCTATTTCTCTCCCTCTATGTATGTATGTATGTATGTATGTATATATATATATATATCTTTCTCTCTTTCTTCCTCATATACCTCCTATGCTCACTATGACTCTTCCTTAGAAAATTCCAGGTCTCCCATTTCCCTTAAGACAGAGGCCCCAACCCAGACACCTGTCAGGCCACCATCTCTGTCCTCCAGGCACGCCTGTCTTCCTATGACAGATCCGTCACCCCTGAGCACTGTGAATTACTCCTTCCTCCACTCCCCTCACCTAGTCAGCTTCCACCACCCTTGGGTACCAGCACAAACGCCACTCCTTCAGGAACACCATTCTGGACACCTTCACTGCAGCACACCTTTCTACTGTAAGCTCTCATCAGCCCCGCACATTTCCTTCATGGTATGCACAGTTTTGGGGTTTTTTAAATTTTTGTGTGCATTTATTTATTTCATTCATGTCTGTCTCCCCATTTCATCATGGTCTCTAAGACGGCATGGACTTGTCCGTTTTGTTTCCTGGGAATAGAGTTCTCAGGGCCTCTCATAGGGGCCAGCAAAGAGCGAGCATTCAACCAATAATTGTTGAATCAATGAATGACTGCAATTTACACCCATTGCTGGACATGGCAAAATGCATGGGTCAAAAGGTACAAAGAAAGGGGAAACTACTGCAACTCTACGTGAAGGAGGGAGCTCAGTCATTGGCATGAAAGCCAACATTAGAAATATCTGTTTGCGAAATGACCATCAATTACCAGAACTAGCAAATACTGACTCTGCTTCCTCTCCTGCTACAGACACTGAGCACTCCACCCTGAGCTGGGTGATGGGAGCCCCTGCATTACCCACGCGAGGCACAGCCTGCGATATTGACTTTGAAACTGTTTCCTATTATCTCTTTCCGGTCCAAAGTCAAGGTTGTCCAGCACTCCCCACCTTCTGACATCCTTTGACCACTTACTTGCCTTCCAGCCATTTGTTCTCCCAGCCCTCCCCTTTCTCCTTAGGAAGCAAGTTTTCTTTTCACCTTGTCATTATTCTCAAACCTGGCATCACAATCATATGGAGGAGTTTTTCATAGCAACATTCATGGGCCTAGTCTCCAAAGATTCTGAAGTTCACCCAGCAAAGAAAATGTAGTCTGTTGCCATCTGCTCTGAAGTGATGAGCCATACTCTCTTGGACTGGGTTAGTGTTACAGTGAATTTATTCGACTGGTTAAACTAGCTTAATTGTTTCCTAAATATTAGCCTAGGGATATCAAATTTGATAAACACAGTGTGAGGTTCTAATTGTATGATAATAACAAACATTATTATTGTGGCTTTCAGTTGACAGCATGCCTTCTCAACCTTCTTCTTACTTGATTCTCCCAACCTGTGAAGGCAAGGAAGGGCACAACCATGATCCCTCCTTAGGGGCAAGAAAACCTTGATGAATTCCTTGCCCAGGCTACACATTAGAAATAGCAGTAGGGCCAAGGTCAAACTTCTAAGTTCCCGGAGCAGAATGTGTCACCACCCAACACCCACAGCCTTTGCCTCTGCCGTTAAACCCACTACCTAATGCTGTTAAACCCACTACCAAGTTAAAGCTATTGATGCTAAATCAACGTGGACTAATTGACACACATTTAATAATTCTTTCTTGAATGTCTATCGTGTGCGGGGCACTCTTCTAGAAACTGGAGATGTAGAGTAAACCAACAGATCAAGTCTCTACCCCCACAGTGTGTGCTGCTTTCTGACAGCCAGGGCCCCTTTCTGGGTGCCCAAGTCACGGCGGTCATGAAATGGATGCTATAAACATCTCTTTCAAAAAGCATTTCTTGAAATAGGTTGTCCTGAGGCTAATACACAAAGAATACTCATTTCCACTTAAGCTAAATAACCAGAAACATTTTTAAAGCATAGTTTTATGACTCTTTTGTAACTGTATGGGAAAATAACTATAAGCCCAAAAGACACGGGAGGATTTATTTTGTTAAATGTCTAGACCACTTGCCACCAGGGTACCTTGTCAGCCCCTTCACCTCTCCCAGCTTCAATCTCCTCATGTGCCTAAAGTTAGAATTACAATAGCATCCACCCCATCATGTTATTGGAAAGAACAAAAGAGTTAATGTCTGCAAAGCACCCAGGACAATGTCTGGCACACGGTAAGCCAACCTCTGAAACGCTTATCATTTCCATGCAAGCCATGTGCAGAAGGCATTTCTCTTCACCTATTAATGCTGGATTTCATTTTATCTTCTACTCATTATGTACTCTGAAGTTGCCTTTCTGCCTTTTCTGAGACTCACAATCACTTCCAATTTAATATCCACCATGAATTTAATTAAAGTTCTGTTAGCATCTACCTCTTCTAGACCATTAATGAGGCTGTTAGATAAAATGCAATAAAGATCCCTGGAGCAGCCCAGCAGACATTGCTGTTAATCATTGTTTACCTCTCTTCAGTTCATGCTCATACTTCATGGCCATTCCTATCCATTTCCTCACTTTGAAAATAAAAGTAATAACAGTTACTTCCAAGAATTGTGGCAAGGATTCCAAGAGGTTCTATACCGTGGTGTCAAGCATCACTTCAAACCTCACTGCTGCTGGGGAAAAAGAATAGGTTACATCAGCAGGGAGTTTTCTAGAGAACAGAGTGATCTCCAATGCTGAGATTCAGTGAGTCTGCCAATTTTTGCTACTTTTGATGGTGTGAGTTTAAACAACACTCTAATCATGAATAATATCTTAAAAAGTGGAAGGACCTGTGGGGTCCTCTAACCCAATTTCTGATTCTAATCAGTAAGCCTCTAAAGCCTTGCTGCTCAAAATATGATTTCTGAATCAGAAGTCTGATAGGAAGACAGAATCTTGAGCTTCACCTCACCTGAGGATCTGCTTTCTGGCATGATGATTTATATGTTCATTAAAGTTTAAGAATCATTGCCCTACTTAAAACCCTTTACAGGTGATCTGAGACTCAATAGCTTAACAAAGCCACGGGGTGGTGTGTGTGTGTGTGTGTGTGTGTGTGTAGGGGATGATACCCAGGCATTAAAACATTCAAATACAATAATATCCTAAAACTTCTTTCCAAAAGCGATAAACCTTAGAAAGAGCTATTCTAAAAATAAAGAGATAGCTCACATGCTGGTAAGTTATCGCCTTCTTCACTTTGACCTTGAACCAATCCTCTTGATTCGTTCCCCCCACCCCCGCCCTTTTCTGTTCTCTGGGCAACTTGACTTTCCATTTGTTTTCTAGTTCCTACTTGGATAATTAGGCACTGCCATGCCAAGAAAGATTAATATTTATCTCATTTTCCACCCAGTCTCTGAATAGGTGGATGTTTACATGGCAGCCAGGACCCATATGAAGTGGTGGGGTGCCTGGAGTCCCGTGCGTATAGGGGTTTGTAAAACTATGAGTCTGAAGTTCAACCAAAACCAGGGGCAGAGCACAGTCTAGGTTCACTTTTGTTTCCACTTTTTGCACTGCCCTCTGAAAGCTAAAGACTGTCCTGAAGACCCAAAAGATGCCACTGCTTCTTAGTGGTTTTACTGAAAGAATATTCAGGGGAGCATGGAATCCTCTCCTCAATTTCTTTAAGCCTTGTTCCAGGCTCATTCCCTGCAAGATGACAACTATAGACTTCCCCTATTCTGAATCCCCCTAAATTCCATATTGTCTTGAATTTCTAAAAAATCCAATTCAAAATCGTTACCAGTTTCCCAACTAGCACAGACCATGAGCACAGACCATGTTCAATATACCTTTGGAAAGACACCAAAGGACATCTGGAGCCATTAATGAACTGTGTGTCTTAGAGACTGGGGCTTCCTGAGACATTTTCCTCAATTGTGAAATTGAACTAGCAATCGGGTTACTGTGAGAATTAAAAAAAAAACAAAAACGGTGAATGCACAGAAAGTGCTCAATGGGCTCAATAAACACCATTGATTGCTGGACCACAGAAATCAAATGAGCCCTTTTCACCACGTGCTCATCTCTCCTCCCATGGGGAAGCAAGAAGGCAGTAGAAGGGCCACCATCAGCATGAAATACAGGTCCTGGTTTCCTAGGCATTTGTCAGGTGATTTCTCTTTGTGCCTCTAACAATTTGTCTGTCTGTAAGGAACCCTGAAAATGATCATAGAGAGCTGACTTAATGAAAAGTGGGAAATGCCTAATGTAACAAAAATGACACATTTTCATATTCCTCTTCCCTGAAATGGATGAAATTTCCCTCCAAGGTTTAGGTTCCTTCCTGTGTGAGAAGAGCATTTGAACATTACAGGGAGGGAGGGATGGGGGGAGACTAGATACCCGATACAGACAGTGAAGTGAATGAAATCAAGATAATTAGATGCTTCTGAAATACCTACATGTCTTCTAAAAACCAGGAGAAAACACCGATCAGATGTGGCTGACAGATTGCATCTTGTTGCCTAGCACTGGTCTGAAGTGACTGGAAGTTGCTAGGCAACCCATCCTCCTGGGCTTGGTGATCCAACAAACACCAGACAGATGCTTTTCCTCTGCTATCCTGCTGCCCCTCACAATTTTCTCATCTGTAAGATTCACACCTGATTAATGTTTCCTCTGGACTTTTTTTTCCATTTGGATTGGGTGCTGGGACGTGCAGGTTTGCCTGTGCCCAAGTGAGCCTGGCTGTCTACTTAAAGAATGCCTTGCGGCAAAAAACAAATGATCCTTTAAAGATTAAACTACATTGAGATTGAAGTCTGAACTGCGGAGTGTAAGGCAGGAATCTGAACCATTTCTTGTAGAAATTATCAAATTACCATCTGCGTCAAAGGCGGATTGGTCTGGTACTGATTGGAGTGCCCTGGACCAAATGTCAAAGTCACTCAAGTTTATTCTTATCACCCTAAATAATTTGAGGGAGAGGGAAGGTGTTTTTCCCTAGCAGGGAGTTTTCTCTAACTGCTCACAGGTTTACCACACTTTCCAGCAAATCTGCTCAGCTCCTGTGCAAGAGCCAAGTGTAAATACGAATGACTGATAATAGCTTACTCTTATCCTAGCCTACCCTTTCCAGCAGTATTTACGTTATTAGGATGCAAGGTAGAATTTCAGGAAGGAGGTAGAGGAAAAAAAATATTTCTTCCTCCTTTCTTTCCTCATCTCCTCTCTGTTTAACATAAACTGTAACAAAAAAGTGGCAATCTACTAATAGTATTTAATATTTAGCTGGGCTCATCTCATACTGATTCTGACTCTCCTGGAACTTCTGATGACAAAGGATATTAACATATTCAAGCTAATATTGTTGATCATACACTATTAAAAGGAGTGACTTACTCTAGTTTAGCCAAGTCTCTGGTTTATTGGAGCTTTCTGGGTTAATGGGATGGTGATTTTCATTCTGAGTGCGGCATTGCTATTTCTCCCCTTCCATTTATTTGGTGTTTATAACCTTTCAAAGTGTTTTCACATCCATTATCCTACTGTTCTACAAACCTCTATGCTATGATGCATGGAAGTTGATTACAATGCTTTAGAAGGAAACTGCAGAGCATAGTGGGAATGAATTTTACTCCACAAACTCGGGTGTAAAGGACATAGTACTCTATTTAGAGCGGCTTAATTCTGAATTGAGGCCTCATCCCAATGGTTTGGAAGAAAATTCAGTATCACTCATGACAGTCCTAGATGCAAGAGGCTTAGGAAATGCCTGTGAAATGGAGAAAGGGTCCTTTACCTCCAGTCCATAGCGCTGCTACTGTATTCTCTGATCTCAGCTCATGTGATCCCTTGAAGCTCATGCTTTTTCATGCAACAGAAGAGGGAGAGCATCTGCGTCATGGAGCCCACAAAGCCTTGAGCACCCACGAGCCATTTCCTCTGAGGACCATGCCACTCCTCCACCCTCTCATGTGTCCCCTCCTGTCCTGGAGGTGTCATCTATCCTTTCTGTCCCCACTATGCCTTCCCCCCATCAATCTTGAGTTATGTCTTCAGTGGCTTAGATTTTTTTAAAAAAGGTAGAAACAATTATTTTCAACTGGTTCTTCTTTTTAGTCCTGCAGAAATCCCTGAGATAAGGAGAAATAACAAAAGGTACAACTATCTGTTTAAAACTGTGGGGTAGTAGAGAGGGAAAGAGAACATAAAGCGTACATTCAAAGTCTAATAAATATATTCAGCCTTATAAAGGAAGCAAATCCTGACACATGCTACAACATGGATGAACTTTGAGGATACTATGCTAAGTGAAATAAGCCAACCACGAAAACATAAATACCATATGATTCCCCTGCTATGAGGTATCTGGAGTAGACAAATTCATAGAAACAGAAAGTAGGAAGGTGGTTGCCAAGGGCTAGGGTAGGAGGGAATGGAGAATTGTTGTTTAACGGGTACACAGTTTCAGTTTTGCAAGTCAAGCTCTCGGAGTGGGGAAGAGGAGCTGTCCTCCAAGAACTAGAACAAGGACTCTCCTTTCATTCTATTCCTGTTATGCTTTTGTCCTCACCACTAAAACAACTCTTATTAAGGCCCATTAAGGCCTACATCTTGTTAAAGCCATCATTCAATTCACTGTCCATTCTTACTTGCTCTCTCAGTGGCATTCAGCAAGGTCAACCACTGTCTCTTTCTTGAATGCCACCTTCTCTAGGCTGCACATTCATCTGCTTCTCTCCCACCTCCCACATATCCTTCTCCATCTCCTGTGTTATTACACCTCCTATGCCAAAACTCTAAATGTCCCACTGACCCCAGCTTTCTGGTCTTGGTCTTCATCTCAATCCATATTCTTCCCTCAGGTGATCATACACTCTGTTGACTCCTAAGTATGTGTCTCCAGCCCTGAACTCCTCCATAGATCCAGACTTTACACCCAACTGCCTACTTAACATATTGTCTTAGGAAGTCCAATAAGCATCTCAAAATGAGTACGACTAAAACGTATTCATTTTCTCCCCTACATCTGCCATCTCTCCCCACCCCAAGCCTTATCTATCTTGAGAAATGGCACCACTCTGTAGCTGACCAGTCCAAAAACCTAGGCATCATCCCTGATTCCTCTCTTTTCCTCATGCTCAATATCCGATCCATTAATAGGCTCATCAGCTCTATCTGTAAAGTAGATCCCAAAGCTGGTAAGAGATGCCATTTCTCCCCATCTCCAAGGGCATGACTCTAACCCAATCTTCATTATCTTGCAACTGGATTTCCACAACAACCCCTGGCTCCACGTGCCCCTAGTCTATCTTCACATAGCAGCCACATGATCTTTATAAATAAGACCATGTCACTTCTGTGCTTAACATGATAATTACAGTTATCATAAAATTCAAACTGTCTTACCCCAACCTAGACCTAGAGGGCCTGCATGACCAGCCTGCTGCCTCCTCTGTAATTCACCTGCCTCCAGTTCCCACCCACACACTAAGCTCCAGCCACCTGGCCAGCTTTCATTCATCGAACCTGCCAGCTTCACTCTCTTCCAGGGCCTTAGCATCGGAAATTCCCTCTGCCTGGAACCCTCTTCCTGTCCCCTCCCATGGCTGTCTCTTCTGATCATTCAGCTCTCTACTTGCTCAGAGAATCTTCCTGGATTCCAGCTAAAGCGTTCTCCCTAGTCAGTCAACTTCACATGGCCCTGTTTTATCTATAGCACCTTTCAGCACCTGAAATGAGCTTATTTATCTACTTATAGACTATCATATCCCTGTATAGAATGTAGACCTAATGAGCGTGGGGTTGTTTTGTGGTTGGACTTGTTCCCTCCGTATCCCCTGAAACTATGCCTGGTCTGGTTGACCTCCCCCTTAAGCCAGTGGCCCCCAAACCTGGTTTCTCATCAGAATTGCCAGAGATGCTATTAAAAAGAGAGCTCCCATGTGACTTTTACTTCAATAGGGCTGTTTATATACAGAGAGAGAGTACTCTGGGTCCTACCCCAGGATGAAGGATGATGGGGCCTAGAAATCTCTGTTATTTTTGTTGTTGTTGTTGTTGTTGAGATGGAGTCATGTTCTGTCACCCAGGCTGGAGTGCAATGGCATTATCTCTGCTCACTGCAACGTCCACCTTCCGGGTTCAAGCAATTCTCCTGCCTCAGCCTCTCAAGTAGCTGGTCTACAGATGCCCGCCACAAGCCCAGCTAATTTTTGTATTTTTAGTAGAGACTGGGTTTCACTGTGTTGGTCAGGCTGGTCTCAAACTCTTGACCTCAGGTGATCCACCTGCCTTGGCCTCCCAAAGTCTCCGGTTTTAACACACTCCCAAATGGTCAGCCTGACACCGTAGGTGTGTGACAGCCATCACATTAGGCCACAACCCATGGAAGAGGGTCTTGAGATCTTGGAAGGACTTTTGAAAGATAAAGGAATATGTATGAAGTTGCACTGTGCCCAGGACAGGGGTGAAGAGGGGAGCCCAAGTTAACAATAAGAGAGCTAGGTGAAGGCAATGCAGGAAACCACTGCTCAACAAGAAGCCATGGGCTAAAAACAAGAACAGCAACCAGAAACTCATTGCATTTAGGCTCAACTAAATTCCTATTTCAAAGGGAAAGGTAGTTGTTTTCTCAGCAATTGAGATCCTCTAACTGGTTCCAGGACTGGGATCCAGAGCCAGGTCTTTGCTCAAGGAGGGCCAGCAGGTCACAGACCATGGGCTCCGGGCTGCTCTCAGGAGAGCTGGCCCTTCCACCATTTCTCAGGGTGTCCCCATCAGACTACTCTTCCTGGGACACAGGCCTCAGGGAACAGCAGACACCCTGTGGGAAGCTCTTGCCCTGACGCACTGTCTCCTCCAATACTGTAGTACCCCAGAGCTCCTCACATCGGCCCAAGTAGCCCACAATCTCATGTTCAAACTAACAGAGGTTCCAGACTCCTCCTTTGACTGGCTATCAATGTCTGCCAAAAGCAGACATTATGGAGCACTGATCTCTCCCCTGACTGTGATACCTGAGAAGTTTGGGAGCCCCAGGACCCTCTAGAACCACAAGCTTAGAGAACAACTAGGGGACTTAGCAACCTCCTGCACCTCTGTAGAGATGGAGACTTTGAGGGTGGAGATGGAAGTGGGGCAGGTTTTAGGCCTCTCACAGTCCCCCAGGGTCCTGAGCTCTTGGAATGCCTTGATCACTCTCCATTCGGGAGAAGACAAACCATCCTCCCTACTCATCTAGGCTAGCAACTCACTGAGCTTTTTGTTTTGCTTTGTTTTATGGTAGTGAAACATACATAACATAAATTTACCATTTTAATCCTTTTTAAGAATACAATTCAGTGGCATTAAGCACATTCACATTGTTGTGTACCCACCACTAGTATCCATTTCCAGAGCTTTTTCATCATGTGGAACTAAAAGTCTGTACCCATTAAGTAACTGCCCATTCTTCCTGCCCCAGTCTCTGCTGACTTCTGTTCTACTTTCTGTCCCTATAGATTTGCCTGTTCTAAGTATTTCATATCAGTGGGATCAGACAGTATTTGTCCTTTGGTCCAGCTAATTTCACTTAGCACAATGTCTTCAAGGCTCATCATGCATCAGAATTGTATTCTTTTTAAGACCAAATAATATTCTGTTGCATGTATAGACCATAATTTGTTTATCCATTCATCTGTTGATGGACACTTGAATTGCTTTTTTTTTTTTTTGGCTCCTGTGAATAATGCTGCTATGAATATAGGTGTACAAATAACTCCTTGAGATCCTGCATTCAATTCTTTTTATACCCAAAAGTGGAATTGCTGGATCATATGAGAATTTTATTTTTAATTTTTCTATGGAAAACAGTATAGAGCTTCTTTGAAAAATTAAAAATAGCAGCTGTACCATTTTACATTATCAGCAACAGTGCACAAGGGTTCTAATTTCTCCATATCCCCAACAATACTTGTTATTTCTGGGTTTTTAATATACCAGCCATCCTAATGGGTATGAGGTGGCATCACACTGAGGTTTTGATTTGAATTTCCCTGATGATTAGTGACTTTTTTTTTTTTTCCAAGATGGAGTTTTGCTCTTGTCACCCACGCTGGAGTGCAGTGGTACGATCTCGGCTCACTGCAACCTCCACCTCCAAGGTTCAAGCGATTCTCCAGCCTCAGCCTCACAAGTAGCTGGGACTACAGGCACCTGCCACCATGCTAATTTTTGCGTTTTCAGTAGAAACAGGGTTTTACCACGTTGGCCAGGCTGGTCTTGAACTCCTGACCTCGGGTGATCCACCTGCCTCAGCCTCCCAAAGTGCTGAGATTACAGGCGTGAGCAACCGTGTCCGGCCTGATTAGTGATTTTGAACAGATTGTGAACAGATGTGATTACTTGGCCATTTGTTTATCTTCTTTGGAGAAACATCTATTCAAGTCCTTTCCTCATTTTTGAAGTGGGTTGTTTGTATTTTTGTTTGAGTTGTAGGAGTTCCTTATCCCATATATTAACTCCTTATCAGATACATGATTTGGAAATATTTTCGCCTCTTCTGTGGGTTGTCGTTTTACTCTCTTGGTAGTGTTCTTTGATGTACAAAGGTTTTGATTTTGGTGAAGTCCAATTTATCTGTTTTCTCTTTTCCTGCCTGTGTCTTTGGTGTCATATACAAAAACCATCACCAAATCCAATGTCATGAAGCTTTCTCCTTCCTACATTTTCTATGGTTTCAGCTCTTATGTTTAGACCTTGGATTTATTTTGAGGTAATTTTGTACATGTTGTAATGTAAGGATCCAGCTTCATTATTTTGCATGTGGAGATTCATTTTCCCAACACCGTTTGCTGAAAAGATCATCTTTTCCCTCATTGAATGGTCTTAGCACGCTTTTTGAAAATTAATGGATTGTATATGTCACTGACCATATTTAACCCTGAAATATCAGTACATCACTCCTACAATGTGTATAGTACCTGCTATGTTCCTAGCAGTTTGCTAAGAAAAGATGAAGAAAATACAGTTGCAAGGAGCTCAGAATCACACAGAGCCCAGACAGGAACCTGAATAACCACGGTGTGAGGCAGAATGTGATATGAGCACAAACAAAACCCTTGGGGAGCCAGAGGGAAGCACAGTTAAACCCAGCAAGGAAGATGTGAGGAGTTTTCGAAGCATGGTGGCATGGGAGCGCTACCTTGGCAAATGGATGGGATTTCCACGTGTAGAAGCTGGATGAGGGCAGCAATTTCAGATGAAGAACACAGCCTGAGAAAGTGCCCAGAGGTGGGAAATTGCAGAAGATTGGCTTTGGCTGAAACATGGTTTGTACGCAGACGGAAACTGCATAGGAGGAAGGAGAGGTACGAATGCCCCTCCCCAGCACCTCCGACATCTGCTGATTTGCAGACCCAGGGGAGACTAGGATTATAAGCAGGACCTGGGATAGATAGGGAAGGAAAGAGATGGGGGCTGGGTTTCTACATCCTCTCCCTAAAGGGTAAGCATGGCTGTTGGGTCTCCATAACAGTCTACAGAGTGATGTCTCAAACTCTGGACCTTAAATGTCCTTAAATGTGTCTCTTCCTCAGGACTACCAGAAGCAGGCAAAGCAAGATCTAGCCTAAAACTAGAAGCAAGCAAAGCAAGATCTAGCCCCAAACCAGAAGCGGGCAAAGCAAGATGTGCCTCCAAATTGCAGGCCACTAACTAGTTAAAGCCCCTTGATCGCCAAATGCTGGCTCTGGCCAAGGTCTCTGCTGCGGCAGAGCACAGACAGCTGGGCCCAGGGGCCAAGCAGTCCCTGGTTGTGATCTGTGTGGTCTGGCCTGGAGCCAGCCAGCCGGCAAGAGGCTGATCCACTCACGGGGATACAGAGAGCCTCTCAAAAGCCTCAGTGCCAAATATAGGAAACAGTTGAATGAAGAGTGAAAGAAGAGACCGCAAAGTGCTGTTTCCTCAGAGAGCCAGCAAAGTTCAAAAAAGGGACAGTTCCTCCGCCGAGCAACTCAGCATGGGGCTTAGAGACTGCAGAGGGAAGGAATGGGAGGAGTGGCTATGAGTCCCCCCTGTGGGATTGTGGCACTTGCATAATTCCTCAGAGGGACACTGGCCCTTTAGTCCAGGCTGGCATTTTTCCAACATTTATGACCATAACCCAGAGTAAGAAATATACTTGACATCGTGACTCAGTAGATAAATACACATACCTAACGGAAAGAAACATTTCATAAAACAGTGCCTTATCCTTAATACATAGGATGTACTCTGATACTTTCTTTCCTGGTCTATTCTGTTGATTTAAAATGCTGGTTGCAACCCACTAAATTAGTTTCACAAAGCACCACGGGGTTACCATCCACAGTTTGAAAAACACTAACCTAAATCCACCTGAAGGAGGTGTCGGGCTTTCTGGGAGATGGAATACAAACATTTAACATTTCACAGGACTTAGGCTAATCAATATCACCCAAATCTCACATGGAATATGTTGTAGAAGTGGGATTCAACATTCAACAGTCCTCAAATCCATATATGTAAATCTCAGGGCTTGCTCTATTAATTCAGGGCCTGTGGACAAGCTATTAATGACAAGTTCCTTGACCCCACGAGGCCTCTAATCATTCATTCCTTCAGTAAACATGTATGGAGCATCTACTGTGTGCCAGGTTCTCTGTACTTGGTGCTGGGAACTCCGAGATTAGCAATACAGGATGCCTGAGTTTAAGGAGCCCACATCCCACCAAAGGATGCTTCAGATACTTCTGGCTGCAAGCAACAGAAGACTCATATCAAAATGATTGAAATCATAAGGACATTAATCACCTCACACAGTAAAATGTACTGAAGATTGGCAGTTCCAGGGTTGCTGCATTCAACAATTTAACAGCATCAGCTCTTGGCCGGGGCTCTCTGCATCCTTCCATTCTGCCATCCCAGCATGTTGGCTACTTCCTAAGTGGCCACAAGATGCTGCAACTGCAGATAACACACTTCACAGAGCCAACATCAGAGACATTTAAAGGACCTGCTCTTCTCTTGTATACCTCTTTTTTTTTTTTTTTTTTTTTTTTGAGATGGAGTCTTGTACTGTCTCCTGGGCTGGAGTGCAACAGCATGATCTCAGCTCACTGCAACTTCCGTCTCCCAGGTTCAAGCGATTCTCCTGCCTCAGCCTTCTGAGTAGCTGGGATTACATGTGTGCACCACCACACCTGGCTAATTTTTTGTATTTTTGGTAGAGACAGGGTTTCATTATGTTGCTCAGGATGGTCTCAATTTCCTGACCTTGTGATCCGCCCACCTCAGCCTCCCAAAGTGCTGGGATTACAGGTGTGAGCCACCATGCCCGGCCTCTTGTATCTTTTTTTTTTTAAAGGAAGGGGAGACTTAACCTAGAAATCATCTAGCTTCCTGAAAGTGTGGACTTCACATGGGCAGCATCTGGTTCTGCCTCCCCTGGGGAGACATCCAGACACTCAGGCCCACCCTAGACTTGCACAATCGCAATCTGCCTTGTCCCAGATTCCCAGGCAACTCATCATCAGCCAGAAATGCCTCACACTCTCAACCTGAAATCAGGTTACCAGCAGGCAAACCAGAATTGCCATGACTGGCTTGGGCTCATCAAGATACATCCCCCAGGAGCTGAAATGAAGGCCCAGCCTTCCTTGAAGCTGGTTACCTGAACAACATCAAGATTCCATCGGTAAGAAAGAAGGTGCATTAGTCTTGAAAAGCAGCAGCCTGGCAGCCAAGGGAGGGGACAAAACCGGGTTGGATGGAGCTACTTCAAACCATCATTGCCAGAAAACTATCATTGTTTGACCTGTCCGGTAATTCCCTGGAAGACCACGCCTAAGGCTGTCTTTTTTGATCTCACTCAGAGCTCACCTAGCACAGAATAGCGTTTTCCCTGGGAAGTTGTTTAAAACAATTAGAGGAAACTGTTAAATATCTTGGCTTCTTGAGGCAATGGATCTTAGGAGAGCAACCAGCAGGCTAAGCAAAAAGCTTAACAGGAAAAACTGGAGAATTAGATGTCCACAGGAGGCTTTAAAAAACTCTGATAGATTCCTGGAAGGTCATGTGCATGTGTAATGCTGTGCATATGCCAAGGGCTGTGTTCTGAGACCTAAGAAGGACCTAAGCTCTCACACTTCTGTTTGACTCTGAGGTTTTGCATAACCAGGAAGTGAAATCTAAGACAGAAGTATAAACTGCCTATCTGAGCAATAAAAGCCTGCCCTAACATGCACAGAGAGCCCCTCAACAGCTGCTAGAAACTTACTGGTTTCAAAGAATCTAATAAAATCTCTGTCCAATCTGAAAAAAAAAGAAAAACGGGGTGGAGAAAGGGAAAGGTTTTTAATAGGCAGCTAACAATGTATGCAGCAGGAAGCAGATACATAAGCAGGTGACTTGCAAAATAGTGCAAAAGGTGCTATAATTGAGATAGCAGATGTGCCATAAGAGCCTAAAGAATTGACTAACTGCCTTGGGGTGCTGAAGGAAATTTTACAGAAGAGGTGACATTTGCTGAAGGTCTTGAAGGATGAATAGGAGCCTTCCAGTCAATAATGGGGTGAAGTGTATTCCAAGCCAAATGAATAGCATGTGCAGGGACAAACAGTGTTTGGAGCATCCTTCCCTTCTGCAGCTCTGTGAAATCCTCCTGGAGTCATGATACCATCGTTATCAGCTCAATGCAGCTGGCATATTGGATGTGTTGGGAGACAGAGGATGTGCTAGGAGATGCAGCTGGAGAAGTTGGGAGTTAGGCTGTGATATTCTTCAGAGGGGCAAGGCTGTCTTCAGTTTCATAGGACCTCCACCCCTAACCGCCTCCTTACTTAGAAGGTGTTTCCCAGGAATGTTAACTGTCTCACACAGATCAAGCCACTTAAACCCTCTGTCCTGGGCATTGCACTCATGAGAGACAATAAAGACATTCCCCTATCTTTCAACCCAGTCTGAGGTTTATTCTTGCATCCTGCTGAACCAGGATAGACAACACTGTCCATCAAACACAGCCCTCCTGAATCTCAGCTTCTTCTCTTCATCCTTGGTAGAGAACAGGCAACTGGAGAACATAGAAGATTGGGAACCTGGATATAGAATGATTCCCCTTCTCAAAAGTGATACTGGATTTGGTAGATAGGCAAGGGGAATTGGGTCTTTTACATCCTCTAATATTATCCAAATGCTTAAACTAAGTCTTCAGTTAGTCTTCCAGAAATTGACCATTCCCCAAAATAGCCCACCTTTCTCAAGGCGGGGTCTATATTTGGAAGCACACCAGTTTCGAACTGTTGAAAATGTTTAGAAACCAGTTTCCACTGGAACTGCTTCATCTAACAAAGCAGAGACTCAAACCCTGCTGCTGAGGAATGTAGGTGCCCTGAGACAGCTCTAATCCCTGCCCATGTCCCTAAATCAAATAATGACCAGCTCTTCCTGATTCACAGAGGTTTGTGGAGGGAATAGTTTTCTTTCCCCAAAATTATTTTCTTAAACACTTCTCATGAGTTATTATTCTTTATCTATAATGATTCTGCATCAAAATATACATTCAATACTTTTTCAATTTGACATTTCAAATGTTCATGATGTCTTGCAAATGTCCTCCTGATTTCCAGATGCAGCCTCAGCAGAACACATCTGGGATGCATGCATAACCATCCGCCAACCAAAGCATCCCCGCCAGGGGAATCGTCTAAACATGATTTATTTGCAATATGTGCAATAACAATGTGTAAGAAGCTGTAAACATAGTTACATTTCCCACGAGCAGAATTTTTATTCTGTAGTGGGCTATATTTCAGGTCCTCAAGTTTTTCCATCAATAAATGTAACAACTAAATTCTAAGTCAGCTTAAGGAGTATATTATGGGAGGGTATGAGAAATTAATATTAAATAAGATGCCAGCAATTATGCCAGTCACATTTTACACACAATTTCATTCAGTCTTCAACATACAAAGTAGATATTATTTTTCTCATTTTTCTTCTAAGGAAAAGTTTCAGGGAGGGTATCTTGCTGAAGACTGTACAACCCAGTGAGTGGCCAGCCAATGTCTGAACCAAAGTCTTTGATTTCACAGTGCCTGTTAATAACAAGTAGAACATATTCTGCATATACCACCTTGCCACTATGAATTCTATTCAAAAAGGTTATCAATGCAATTAGTCCATTGAGTGAAAATTGCAACTTGATGACACTATGCTACGTGATGACGATGCAAAAACAATCAAGACATAGCACTGCTGGGCCTGGAAGAGCCCACAGTTTGGTGGTGGAACTGTGGAAAGAAGGCAGGAAGCCATGAGGCAGAACACGAGAAATGCTATTCAGAGGCACAAGATGTTCATCCTGCCAGGAATGTTTTCCCACGTTCACACCCTAGTGAGCTCCCTGCTCTTTTAAAGCCCAGGGCCACCTACTCTGAGAAGCCAACCCAAAATCCCTCACAGCACTCTCTCCTCTGCCTCTATCGCATCTGCACAATCCCTTTATCCTACAGTATTAGCTATGTTCATGACATGCCTGTCTTCTGCATCAGACTTTTTTTTTCAAAAATGATGGTTATCTGTCTATAACATCAGTCACCTTTTTTTTTTTTTTTAAGAGACGGGGTCTCCATCTGTTGCCCAGGCTGGAGTGAACTGCACTTTCTTAAAGGCCAGAGTTGATCAGCTGGTTGGATCATGTGATCCTACCCAAATATCAAGTTCACTGGGAAAGGTAATTCCTCCCAGAGAAAGAAAGAGGGTTCCCAGGTCAAGGGCACACTCAAAGCTTAGCTGTCCTACTAGAATCTCTACACAAGACCTCAAGATCCATTTACAGATGCTTATGAAGTGAGGTCCTCAATGAAGTTGTCCCATTTCTATCTTTAAATACCCTATACAGAACACTTTTACACTGCTGGTGGAAATGTAAACTAGTATAACCACTATGGAAAACAGTGTGGAGATTCCCTAAAGAACTAAAAGTACGACTATCACTTGATAGTTGATTATATTTGAAGTCATTACATGAAAAAGATACATATATATATATGAAAAAGATACATATATATATATAAAATGGAATACTACTTAGCCATAAAAAAGGAATGAAATAATAGCATTGCAGCAACTTTGATGGAATTGGAGACCATTATTCTAAATGAAGTAACTCAGGAATGGAAAACCAAACACCGTATGTTCTCACTCATAAGTGGGAGCTAAGCTATGAGGATGTAAAGGCATAAGAGTGATAAAATGGACTTTGAGGACTTGGGAGAAAAGATGGGAGGGGGAGAGGGATAAAAGACTGCACATGGGGTTCTGCTTTGGTGATGGGTGCACAAAAATCTCAGAAATCATCACTGAAGAACTTATTCATGTAACCAAACACCACCCATTCCCCCAAAACCTATTGAAATAATAATTTTAAAAACCCTATACACCTAGCACCTGTGTGGTACATAGTGGGTGCTCAATACACATTTATTAAATGAAGAATGAATTAATGAATTAAAAAAACAGCATAATCTTCCATTTTGAGTCCTTACTTAAGAGATGGATTATACGGGGTACTGGAGGATTTTCTCATTTGTAAAGAACATTATGTTAGCTTGTTTTCCAAGCTGAAAATAAAAATGGGAACAAATTAACTCACTTTGGAACTTGGAAGATGGATGTGAAATTATGCTCCAGAGGCAAATTTCCTCATTGTTTTGCAGCCTTGCTTCTAGACTTTATAATGTTCCCTGTTTCTCTCATTCTACAGAGGTGCACACACAGGATTGCTGAGGATTCCCAGCAAGGAGTCCAGGATCCATTAAGTCCTCCAGGTCCAACTCAGGACTCAGTCCTCAGCATTCTCCTGGAGTGTTGCCTGTCCAGTCTCACCTAGCATTACACTAAAGTTCTTACTACCTTACATTGTGTTTGCTTATCTTCTGTAGCATCTGAAAGTCCATAGAGCTTATCTTCTTAGCTATCTACAAAGCTCCTAAAAGCAAAACCTGTCTTCTACTTGTTTTTAATTCACTAGAGCAAATGTGGCTAACATCGGCCAGAGCAAGTACAGATACCCAATAAACATTATTGTATGACTAACAATGTCTCACATTTTTATTGGAAATTCTTATGAACAAATATTAATGTACTTAATGTCATTTGAGCTTTAGATTAACAAGGTACACAAGGTTGATACTTCATTTTGTAGATGAAGAGGCAGAAACACAGAAAAGAAAAATGATTTGTCCAGAAAAAAAAAGAAAAAGGAAAACAGGAAAACTCACTGAATTTGAATTTCAGACCAAAAAGAATTTTTAGCATAAGTCTGGCACTACGCTCCACCACCAAAATTCATGGGACAAAATTATACCAAAAATTATTCATTACTTACCAGAAATTCACACTGAATGGGTGGTCAGTGTTTTCTCTAGCAACCCTAGCCCAAGGTCATATGATTTGCTAGTGGCAAGGCAAGGGGCAATTATTTCATCATGATGAAAATGTTGACCTGCTCATGTTAGTCTACATTTAAACAAAAAACTAACCAGTGGAGGTCAGGAAAAACATGATTTGAAATGATAACAGCCTGGGCAATAAAGGTTATCACAATTTCGCAGCTCTCTAGCAATAAAACAATTAAGCATAAAGTAACTACCAGAAGACACATTGTGAGACATTTTAAATTCAGTGAGGGTTCCAGCTTGAGCCCAGGATGGAACATAGCCAATCCCAGCAAACTTGTGGGCCCAGCCCCAGAAGAACCTATTTTCCAAAATACTTGAGAGTCCCAGGCAGAGAGATAACAAGTGTTTATTGTTTGCACACTCTGCAGTGATATAGAGCTAAACAAGACAAGTATGACCTCTGCCTTCACAGAACGGAAAGCCTAACTGTAGAAAATCCCCCTTAAGGAACCAAGACAACAGAATCATCCACTTGGCCAGGTAATCAGACCTCAGAACCAGAGGAGAACAGCTATTTTGAGTCTGGCAGTGTTTGTTCTATGCACTATTCCATGTCCATCTTCATGAACTGCATCCCAGGAACAGCAAGGCTACAAGGAGCATAAGAGAGAGACTTCCTTGCAGCCTCTATCATTGAGAGCACAAGCAGCCTGCGTTCCCCATGGCTCACAGAGTGTAAGATGAACTAGATGGAGATATTTTCACCCTTCCCCACACCTCTTCCTCAGGCTCCAACATGGAAGAGAAGGGAGACATGGCAAAGCTATTAGGGGAGTTATCACTCAGGAATACACACATGAAACCCTAGGAACACTGAAACCAGCCTTGAGGGAACTTTGCCAAGGCAGGAGGTGCTGTCAGTAGGTGAGGGCACGAGCTGATCTATCAGTGTTGATATGGCCCCCAACAGTGCCACTGATGAGTCTTGCGAGATCTGGCTACATGAGGTAGCTAACTGCACTCAGTTGTCAGTCATTGCACTGTGGAATGTCACCATGTACATTTCAACCTTGACATTACCATGTGGCAGCACACCCGGGCTTCTTAACCTTATCTTCCTGAATTTATACCCAGTGGTTTACAGTGCTTAAACCATTTTTCATCATTCTAATCCCAGTCATCCTAATTTTTACTCAGCTCTTTAAATACCTTGGCAAGCACATTAAAGGACAAGATGAAATATTAGATTTTCCCAAGATAAGACAACCTCCTGGTTCATAATTCTGTATTGCAACAAGCCCTTTACAGAGAAATGTGAGAGACCTTTGAAATTAAATGTAACCAATTCTGTCTTAGGGTTCATCTAATGAGCTGTTCAGGACTTCACATTTTCCTTTGCCACTGACACATCTGCCAGGTAATTAAAGGTGCTTTTTGAGTAGCAGAATGAGTGCAATACTTAAGACTTTCCTTAGGAACAAACATAATAAACCCAGAGCACATTTCACTTGCTACTGTTTTACAGGGAGAAAAACAAAATCTTTTATCACACAACAAGAATGTGTTGATTCACCCTAAACTTACAGATTATGCAAAAATGTAAAGTCCTTTCCTCATCTATAAAGTGGGGCTAATAGTTTCTTAGTCATGGCAACATTCCAGTTCCAGTCATTCTTTTTTGGATATTTATTTCATTTCATTCTATTTCTTTCTATAAATGTCTCTAAACATTTTCATTGTTAGATTTTCTCTAACTCAGCTTACCCTTAGGTATAAAATAGTCAGAGTTGCAGTAAAATATACATTTTTCATATTAGCACAATTTTTGTAGATTTTTTAGTTAAAAAGTGCCTCAACTAAGTTTCCTAATCTTACCCACCCTCCTACCCCCAATTCTCTTTATCTTTCAAAAGCCATATGTCTTTTATGAGCTACAACTCATGAGTTGAACCTTGGATCTATCATACTTTCAGTGACAACATTCCTCTCGCTCATTCTCCAATAGCCACCACCTCTCTGAACCTCCTCTGCCTTTTGTAAGTCTGCATGCATGATGTCCTATCACATGGCCCCCCTTGTTCTAATTACTTTCTCAAATTTTCTCTTGGCAAATACCTCAGCTTTTAACAGTAAGTTTACATATAAGGAAATAAGAGAGGACACAAACAACTAGAAAAATATTCCATACTCATGGATAGGAAGAATCAATATTGTGAAAATGACCATACTGCCCAAAGTAATTTATAGAGCCAATGTTATCCCCATCAAGCTATCATTGACTTTCTTCACAGAATTAGAAAAAAAACTACTTTAAATTTCATATGGAACCAAAAAAGAGACTGTATAGCCAAGACAATCCTAAGCAAAAAGAACAAAGCTGGAGTCATCATGCTATCTGACTTCAAACTATACTACAAGGCTATAGTAACCAAAACTGCATGGTACTGGTACCAAAACAGATATGTAGACCAATGAACAGAACAGAGGCCTCAGAAATAATGCCACACATCTACAACCATCTGATATTTGACAAACCTGACAAAAACAAGCAATGGAGAAAGGAGTCCCTATGTAATAAATGGTGTTGGGAAAACTGGCTACACATACACAGAAAACTGAAACTGGACCCCTTCCTTACACCTTATACAAAAATTAACTCAAGATGGATTAAAGACTTAAATGTAAGACCTAAAACCATAAAAACCCTAGAAGAGAACACAGGCAATACCATTCAGGACATAGGGATGGGCAAAGACTTCATGACTAAAACACCAAAAACGATGGCAACAAAAGCCAAAATTGACAAATGGGATCTAATTAAACTAAAGAGCTTCTGCACAGCAAAAGAAACTATCATCAGAGTGACAGGCCACCTACAGCATGGGAGAAAAATTTTGCAATCTATCCATCTGACAAAGTGCTAATATCCAGAATCTACAAGGAACTTAAACAAATTTACAGGAAAAAAAACAAGCAACCCCATCAAAAAGTGGGCAAGGGATATGAACAGACACTTCTCAAAAGAAGACATTTATGCAGTCAACAAATATATTTTAAAAAGCTCATCATCACTGGTCATTAGAAGAATGCAAATCAAAACCACAGTGAGATACCATCTCATGCCAGTTAGAATGGCGATCATTAAAAAGTCAGAAAACAACAGATGCTGGAAAGGATGTGGACAAATAGGC
Source organism: Colobus angolensis palliatus (assembly GCF_000951035.1). NCBI lineage: Eukaryota > Metazoa > Chordata > Mammalia > Primates > Cercopithecidae > Colobus > Colobus angolensis. The sequence continues at coordinate 1,030,793 of NW_012115766.1, forward strand.
ATGCTTTTACACCATTGATGAGAGGTAAATTAGTTCAACCACTGTGGAAGACAGTGTGGCGATTCCTCCAGGATCCAGAACCAGAAATACCATTTGACCCAGCAATCCAATTACTGGGTATATACCCAAAGAATTATAAGTACTTCTACTATAAAGACACGTGCACACAGATGTTGATTGTGGCACTGTTCACTATAGCAAAGACTTGGAAACAACCCAAAAACCCATCAATGATAGACTGGATAAAGAAAGTGTGGCACATATACACCATGGAATACTATGCAGCCATAAAAAAGGATGAGCTTATATACTTTGCAAGGACATGGATTAAGCTGGAAACTATCATTCTCAGCAAACTAACACAGGAACAGAAAGCCTAACACCACATGTTCTCATTCATAAGTCGGAGCTGAACAATGAGAACATACGGTCATAGGGAGGGGAACATCACACACTGAGGCCTGCTGGGGGGTAGGGGACTACGGGAGAAATAACATTAGGAGAAATACCTAATGTAGGTGACGGGTTGATGAGTGGAGCAAACCATCATGGCACTTGTGTACCTATATAACAAACCTCCACATTCTGCACATGTATCACAGAACTTAAAGTATAAAAGAAAAAATAAGAAAGTAAGTAAAATAATGAAAAAGACATAGCATGTAAACAGTAAGAATAAGAAAGATGAAGAGGCTCTATTATTATCAGACAAAATAGACTTTAACACAAGAAAGCTTTCCAGAGACAGGAAAATTTTAAGATATAACAATTATAACTTTATATACACCTAATAGCAGAACTCCACAATATATAAAGCAAAAGCTAATGAAACTGAAATAGACAACAGTTTAAGAGTCTCAGGGTCCTCTTTCAGTAATAGATAGAACAATAGACAGAAAATCAGTAAAACTATAGAAAACTGGAATAAAACTACTAACCAACTTGATCAAATTGGCATGTATTGACATTCTACCTAACAGTAGGATTGTCAAGTGCACATGCAGCTTTCATCAGGATAAACTATATATCAAGCCAAAAAATAAATCACAATAAAATCTTTAAAAATGAATTCATACAGCACATGTTTATTGACCCACAACAGAATAAAATTAGAGTGCAATAACAGAAAATTTTTAAATTCCCAGATATTTGGAAATTATTACATTTTAAAATAACCCATGGGTCAGAGAAAGAAATGACAAAACAACTCAGAAGGTATTTCTAACTAAATGACAATGAAAATCCTAGAAATTAAAATTTATGTTAGTTAGCTAAAGCAATGGTGAGAGGAAAATACATAGTTTCAAATGCTTATATTAGAAATGAAAAAAGGCTTGAAATCAATTATGATTTTCCTTCAAGAAGCTACAAAAGGAACCAAATAAGTTCAAAATAAGTGAAAGCAAAAGGATAAAAAATAAGTAAAATAAAAATTAGACAAATGATAGAGAAAATTAATGAAACTAAAAGTAGCTCTTTAAAAAGATCAATAAAAGTGATACATATCTAGCTATATTGTTTAAGAACAAAAGAGAAAACACACAAATAACCCAAATAACCAACATCAGGAATGAAGGAGAGGACATTACCACAGATCCTATGGACATTAAAAAGAGAACAGGCAAATTATCATGAACTACTTTATGCCAATAAACACAACTATATCAATGAAATGGACAAAGTCTTTGGAAGACACAAATAACCAAAACAGACTCAGGACAAAATAGAAAACCTGACTAGTCCTATATTAATTTTTAAAACTTGAAATTGTCATTCTGAAATTTTTGCATTAAAAAATGCATGCCCAGAGAGCCTCACAAATGAATTCTAAGAAATATTTTAAAAAAGAAATAATGCCAATTTTACACAAACCCTTTCAGACTATACAAGAGAAAGGAATACTTTGTCCATCAGTTCTCTGAGGCTGTTGTAATAAAATACCACAAACTGGGTGGCTTAAAAAAATGGAAATGTATTCCCTCACAGTTCTGGAGTTCTGAAGTCCAAAATCAACATCACTGGGCCAAAATCAAGATGTGGGCAGAGCCACGTTCCCTCTAACAAGTCTGGGGAAGAAGCCTTCTCTTGCCTCTTCCAGCTGCTGATAGTTGCTGGCATTCCTCTGCTTCCGGTCTCATTAATACAAACTATGCCTCCTTGATCACACTGCCTTCTCTTCTGTGTGCCTTCTCCTCTTCTGTCTGTGTGAAATCTCCCTCTGCCTCCAATTTACAAAGACACTTGTGATTGTGTTTACAGACAACCTTGATAATTCAAGATAATTTTATATCAAGAACATTAACTTAATCATATCTGCAAAATTTTTTATCAATAAAAGTAATATTTAGAGACTATGGGGACTTGGGGCATCGACAAATCTTTGGGGCTATTATTTAGCTCACCACACTTGCCAACTTATTTTATAAACCCGGTGTTCCAATACCAAAAACATTCAAAAATATCAAAAGAAAACAATATCTCTCATAAATATTGATACAAAAATTCTTAAAATATATTAGTCAATCAAATTCTGCAACATATGCAAAGAATAATACATTAAATTTGAGTAAGTTTTATGTCAGGAATGGTTGATTTAACATCTGAAAATCTATGTAATTCATCATACTAATACAGTAAAGTAGGAAAAGCTACGATCATCTCAATAGACGCAAAAAATTGTATTTAACAGAATTGAACAGTCATTCATGATAAAAAAATTCTAATCAAACTACAAAGAGAGGGAAAGTTCTCTAATTTGATAAACAGAATTTGTGAAGATCCTACAACTGATATCATACTTAATGGTGAAACACTGTATATTTTCTACTTAACATCAGTAACCAGGCAAGGATTTTTGCTCCCCCTGCTTCTATGCCGCATTTTACTCAAAGGCCTAGTCAATGCAATTGGCAAGAAAGGGAAATAAAGGCATGTAGTTTGGAAAGGAAGAAATTCATCTGTCTATATTCTTAAATAAGCTATTATTAATATGTATGTATAAGATCCCAAAGAACATAAAAAATGCTACCAGAACTAATAAGTGAATTTAGTAAGGTCACAGGAATCAGGTGACTATGCAAAAATCAATTACATTTCTGGTCAGACACTGTGGCTCACACCTGGAATCCCAGTACTTTGGGAGGCGGGTAGATCCCTTGAGCTCAGGAGTTCAAGACCAGCCTGGGCAATATGGTGAAACTCCGTCTCTACAAAAAATAAAAAAATTAGCCGGGCGTGGTAGCACACACCTGTAGTCATAGCAACTTGAGGGGCTGAGGTGAGAGGATAGCTTGAGCCTGAGAGGTTAAGGCTACAGCGAGCCAAGATAATGCCACGGCATTCTAGCCTGGGTGACAGAGTGAGACTCTGTCTCAAAGAAAAAAAAATCAATTACATTTCTATATACCAGAAACAACTAGAAAAAAAATTTTAAGATTCATTTATAATAACAAAAGATGTTCTTAGGAATGAATTGGATCAAACATATGCAATATCTTTACATTAATAACTATGAAATATTACTGAAACAAATTAAAGAAGACATAAATAAATGGATAAATACACCATATCTGTGGTCTAGAAAATTCAGTCTTGTTAAGAAGCCATTTCTCCTCAAATTGACCTATAGATTCAATGCAACCCTAATCAAAATCCCAGCAGACTTATTTATAGAAAGTCACAAGTTGATTCTAAAATGTATTTGAGAGTACAAAAGACCTAGAATAACCAGAATATTTTGAAAAGGAACAAAGGAAAGTACTGATCTCAAACTTTCTATAAAGCTACTTTAATCAGGACAATGTGGTATTGGCATAAAGGTAGACATACGAATCAATGGGACAAAAATAGAGTCCAGAAATAGATCCACACTTATATGATCAATCTCTTTACAAAGATGCTAGGGTAACTCAATAGGGAAAGAGTAGTCTTTTTAATATGTGATGCCAAAAATTTGGATATCCATATGGGAAAAAATGCACCTTGACTCCTACCTCACACCATGCATAAAAATTAATTTGAACTGGATTGTAAACCTAAACGTAAAAGCTAAAGTAGGGTATTATCTTTGTTTTTGTTTTGTTGTTGTTGTTAATTTTTAATTTGTTTATTTTAGAGACAGGGACTCACTCTGTTGCCCTGGATGGAATGCAGTAGTGCAATATGTCACTCTAGCCTCGAACTCCTAGGGTCAAGCAATCCTCCTGCCTCATACTCCAAAGTAGGACCACAGGTGCATGCCACCACATCAGCTAATATTTTTACTTTTTCTAGAGACAGAAGCTTGCTATGTTGTCCAGGTTTATCTTGAACTCCTGGCCTCAAGTGATCCTTCCACCTCGGCCTCCCGAAGTGCTGGAATTATAGGCATGAGCCACCACATCCGGCCCGGGCAAGCTTTGTTACCTTAAGGTGGGCAATGATTACTTAGATATAACATGCACACAAAAATACAAACCATAGTAGAAAAATTGAATACTCTGGACTTCAACAAAATACAACACTTGGGCTTATTAAATGGTATCATTAAGAAAATGAAAAAGCAAGTCACAAAATGGGAGGACATTTTTGTAAAACATATCAGTAAAGCATTCGAACTCAGAATATCTCAAGAATTCTACAACATGACAAAAAATAGATGAACAACTCAATTAAAAATTGAACTAAAGATTGAACAGAGACTTCACAAAAACAAGTCAGACTAATGTCCAATGAGTACATGAAAAGATGCTCAGCATCACTAGCTATCAGATGTGAAAATTTAAACCACGGGACACCTCCAGTCACACATTAGAATAGCTAAAATTAAAATAAATGGCAATAGCAAGTACTGGGGAGGATTTAAAGCAACTGCAAATTTCATGCGCTGTTGGTGGAAGCGCAAAATGCTACAGCCACTTTGGCAGACAGCTGATAGCTTCCTATAAAATTAAACATACCGTATGACCTAGAAATTCCATTTCAAGGTATTTACCCAAGAGAAATAAAAGCATATGTGCACACACTGTACGTGAATGTTTATAGCATCACTATTAATTATAGCTCCAAGCTGAAAACAATTCAAATGTCTATCAACTGGCAAATGAAATTCTATTCAGAAATATAAAGGAACAAACTACTAATATACATATGATACTAAATAAATCTCAAAAACATTATGCAAAGGGAAATAAGCCAGACACAAAAGGCTGTACACTATATGAGTCTATTTTTATGTAACTCAATAAAAGGCAAAAAGCCTCTGACAGAAAGCAAATCAGTGATTGAGGCCAGAGAGGGAGGTCAGGGTTGCCTACAATGTTAACGTAATTGAAATGTTCCATATGTTGATTATGATGGTGGTTACATGGATATACATTAGCCAAAGCTTCTTAGACCGTACACTTAAAATGAACAAATTTTACTGTATGTAAATTATACCTCATAACATAACAAATATAATAAACATAACAAATATAATAAAGGTGTTAAAAATAAATAAAATATATGCATAGTCACAAAAATGTATCCAATTAGTAATAATAGTGGCTATCACTTATTGAATGTATGTTAGATGATAGCTACTTCACATGCATTATCTGTAACCTCACAGCTTTACAAGATAGGTATTAAACCTACTTTCCAGATGAAAAAATAAAATATAATAAGCTGAGCTGCAGAGATGTTCAGTGACTTGCACACAATCACACAGCTGGTAGGTGGCTGAGCCAGTGTTCAAATGCAGGTTGGTGTGTCTGATGCATATGCCTGTTTCACTGTCTGTCCCCCGGTTTGGGGAAGCCAGAGTGGCAACAGGACAGGCCTTGGGGAGCCTCAGGCCTATAGCCTGAGGGCCTGCCTTGAATGCAGTCAGAACCTAAGGAATGCAGTCCTTATCTGCCAGGCAGCTTATTGAGACCCCAGAGATGGAAACCTCAAAGAATATTTGTTTTCCCTTGAGCAGTACACAGAGAATGTATGTGCTTAATCTTCCATTAACTTACTGTCCAAATTCTGCAGCCTGTGTCTCATCTGTCGCAGCAAAAGCTGACAAGACAATTGTAATGCCAGCATCATGAAATGTCCCTGAATTCTTGTGGGGAGATAGAAAGACTACCGTTAAGACACAAGAGTGAGGACTAGTGCGTCAGCATCAAACAGAAAGAACGTTTTCTCTAAGTGCCACAGGCACTGCAACTGTGATTCTCCCCTTGCTGTGATCTTTTTTCTGTGACAGGAGTGATTCACATTCTAGAGCTGAAACTCCTGTAATCATAGCAACCACTAGCTGATCGTTTGCTGTGTGGTTCACACTTCGCACCCATTATCCTATTTATTCAACACAACCAGTCTATGAAGTACACACAACTATTAGTTCAGTCTTACAGATGAACTGAGTCTCAGAAAGATTAAGATTTCCACCAGGTGTCCAGCCTCCTCCACATGCCTAAGTGCTTTAGGGAAAAATGGGCCCCAGCTCCAGCCCTAAGCGGTGTATCAAGATAAGTTTAAGCCAATTGTGGTAGCTCCTTTTCCCTTCCAGGGAAATGCTTGGGCAGGGGCAGTTCTGGCCAATGAGACATGACAGGAAGTTGGCTGAAGGGATTCTGGAGAAGTTTTTCTTGCTGATGCAATCAGAACTTGAGAAGAAATACTTGGAGAACCAAACATTTGTGCATTCCTGCTCCATGTCTGGGTCCATGGCAGCCACCTTGGGACCAAGAGGAGATCCCAGCTGGCATGCTGAGGATGGCAGAACCATACAGAAGGAGAGAAAGAAAATACTGGGCGTCTGAAGATGCTGCTGAACTTCTGAATAACCAGCTCTGCAATTGGCCATATTATTTAAGAGCACTGTGTCTGGATTTTCTGTTACTTGCAGCCTAAAGCATCCTATCTGGTTTCGTCCTTTCTCTCTGCACTTTGAGAAACACCTCATAAAATTAGGATGTGAAGTTTATCCTAGCTTTGCTCATTTATTAAGACAATCTGGGTTGCACTGCGATTTTGTGATATCATTGGCACTCTTTGTACTCTTCCTGGTATTTCTAACATTCTGGAGCTTTCATGAGCTGCTTACGGAAGGGAATCAAATGCTATGGACTTCAGCCAGCTCTTTACTGGTGACTCTGTCCTTTTGTCTGCTTCAGGCCCCAGGTGCTCTCTTCCACATTTCCACATTCCAGCCCCACATCCCCACACCCCACAACCAAGGGTCTTATGCTGTCAGGATTTATCAACTAATCCCTATTTAGGTATTCACTGATCAATAATATGTTTAAGGTATGAAGCTTTCCAGATATTTTGTATTTTGCAAGTAATGTCCAAAATTAGAAAGAAAAAAGGAACTGAACCGAAAAGAATCAAGCCTAAGGTGCCAGCCCCTGTATGCGCAACCAAGAAAAACGTCCACACAGATCAAACTCCTTAGGCCTTGTTCTCATCCTCCATCCTTAAAGGTCTCTGAGTAACCTCATTTTGTTTCTCCAACTTCAACTATTTTGGTTTCTTCTTTTTAATTTTTTTTCTTTTAGAGATAGGGTCTCACTCCATCACCCAAGCTGGAGTGCAGTGGTACCATGATAGCTCAGTACAGCCTTGAACTCCTGGGTTCAAGCGATCTTCCTGCCTCAGCCTCCCAAATAGGTGGGACTACAGGTACATACCATCATGCCCAGCTAATTTTTAAAAATTTTTTATTATTTTGGAGACTTGGTCTTGCTATCCTGGCCTGGCTGGTGTTGAATTCCTGGACTCAAGTCATCCTCCTGCCTCAGCCCCTCAAAGTGCTGGGATTACAGCGTGAGCCACCATGCCCAACTCACTTGCATCTTAACCAGCTGCTTTCTTGGTGCCAATGGCCCTGCCCCATGAGAGTAAGGCTTCTTAAATCTTTTCAAATCTTGAACTTCCATTTTCATCTAGTCTCCCCACCTTACTTCACTTCCACTGGCACCTACTAACTCCCACTTTCCACAGTCCTGATAAAAAATAATAGACCTCTGGGGGCAGCTGAGCAGCCTCTTGAGTCACTTTATTGGCACGGAAGCCAAGATCTCCTAAGACCATCTTCTCTAGAAGCAGCTTAGCTTGAATTACACCATGCCACTGGGGACTGTAGCTGCAGGCTGCATCTAGATAGTGGGACTCTTCTAGACTCAAGAGGAAAAAACAATCTCAGCTGGTGCAATTTGTCTCACTCTGATTTTGTCCCTGTGTTGCATTCCCAAAGGCACCAGCATCTCCAGCTTAGCAAAAATGCAGCCGATGGAATTTTTCAATGTCGACTTGGACTGCAGTTGAGACTGAGCCAGTTGTAGACACAGTCCTTGATGTAGCCCTGCTCCTGCTTATTGTCTGCCATCACTGCATTTACTTTTCTGTATACCGTGTGTCAACATAGCAGAGGCTTCTATCACACTTCCTTAGCAACATAAATCTGATCTCATTAGAGATGTCAGTATTACCAGCTAAAATACTACATTGTTCGGCCCCCTTAGCAATGGAATATGGCCATCTCACCAAGCTCTGCCCTGCCTCAGCCTGGGTTCCCAAGAAAATAGAACCTGACATAAAACTGTATGTGCTACTAATTTGTTAGGGAATGCAATCCCAGGAAAGCAGAGATGAGGGACAGGGGAAGTAAGGCAGGGGAGGAGAGAGAGCCTATATGAGGATATGTAACCAAGAGAGACAGTGCAGCTGACTACTTAATTTCACGGGGCCCTGTCCCAAAAGGCAAATGAACTGCTGGAAGTGGGGACTGGAGGGGAGAAGAGCTTATCTGATTCACGCTGACCGCACTCAACTCCCCTTGGCCAAAGCTCCGCCTGTGAAGCAATAACTCATGTGCATTTCTGGATCATGCTTGCATGGTATCACGTGGACTCTGTGGCTCCTCAGATCTCAGCAGCAATGGGGAAGCCTTGGAACAAGATATGCAGGACGCAGGCAGGAGGCAAGGTGCTGTCGGGCCAGATCAGAGTCCATGCAGGAGTGACTGAGTGGCCAAGGGCTACAGAGGTGGGTGAGGTCAACAAGAGGCCAGTGAGAGTTGTCTGGAACATGGCCAGTGGTGGGGTGTAACTTATGGAAAGTTTTTTTAAAAGAAGACCAGCCCCTCTTCCTCCTGCTTTCTCCCTGGAATGGAGACATGATGGCTGCTGAAGCTCCTTCCATCTTGCACCATGAGGTGAGTTTGAGGATGAAAGCCAGCGACCAAAGATGAAGAGCAAGAAGTCTCAAGAAGCCTGGGTCCTTGGCACTGCACAGCGCCACTGGGCTCATGCCATCATCCATCCTTCTCATACGGCAGAAAAAATATGCTTCTAATTTGCTTAAGCGACTCTCGTTGGGTATCTGTGACTAGTAGCTGAATGCAATATCTAAAAGATGCAATCAGTGTCTGAAAACATCATTTTTGTTTTTCTTTTTTAACCTACGGGCCAATAAAATAACACAAGCCCTTCTTTAAGAGAGGAAAATATGAAATCAGACACAATTTAAACAGAGTCAGCTTTAGTGAAACGATGAAACAAATCACTTGGAACTAAAGTGCTTTTGTTTATTCCAGTGCTATGCTATAAAATGCCTTGCTCTGTGCTGATAAGGAAGCTGAATTAATGGCTTAGTGAACTAAACAATTTGAAAAAACGATTTGCTAACTAATCAGATTGAGGCAAAGGGTTCAAGTCATATAAACTTGACTCTTCTCTTTCCTCCTTCGTAAGTCACAGGTTCCTTCCCTGCTATCAAATGCAAAAAGATAAGGGCCATTTTACAAAATTATTTTACTACAAAGCCCATCTTTACCCTATTAAAATGTATGCTTCCTGTGTTTATGGAGGTCAAAGTTTGTGAAACAATGTTTGGGTTAATAGTGGGAAATCAGGAAACATGGCGGATGTTTAGGGATAACATAGGAATTTAACTTAATGTTAATTGTTGTTTATATAACTAGCTTACAATGAACTCACTATTTTTCTTTCCCTTTTCCTGTCTTCAGTTGAGTTGTTTGTTTTGTACTTACTACACAAATTCTAGTTGAACTTTTTATGTTTTGAGGAAGCTGTTACTATGTATTGAATGAGCCCTGCAGTTATTTTAACAAGCTGGAATCAAATAAGAATGCACCTGACAGGTTGGAAACCCACGTCAATGTGACATTTCATTCTTCCACACTACTTCAGCATCCCCTTATAAGAAAAGCCCTCATATTTGTAGAGAAAATTACCCTCAACCCCAAAGAATGTCCATTCCCTTAGAGGATGTCTCTAATCAACTGTTACAATTTTTTCCCATAGGGCCATCCCACAGGTTCATAATTCTTCTCCATACAGAACTCAGGGTGGTATTCAGCAATCAACTGGCATTTCCATGAAAGAGGCACCTATTTGCCATCCCTGATACACTTGTGCATGTGTATGTGTCTTTTTAAATCATTAAACTATAAACTTTAAAAGAGAGACATGAGAATACATCCATCTTACCTCACTAAAACTTGTGACCTGAGGCTGAGTGCAGTGGCTCAGACCTGTAATCCCAGCACTTTGGAAGGCTGAGACTGGAGGATTGATTGAGGCCAGGAGTTCAAGAACAGCCTGAGCAACATAGTAATATCCCATCTCTACAAAACAAATTAAAAATTAGCCAAGTGTGGTGGCATTCACCTGTAGTCTTAGCTACCCAAGAAGCTGAGGAGGGCGAATCGCTTCAGCCCAGGAGGCCGAGGCTGCAGTGAGCCGTGATGGTAATACTGCACTGCAGCCTGGGTGACAGAGAAAGATCCTATCTCTTAAAAAATAATTTTTTTTAATCTGACTTATCAGAAGATGATCCAGCTAACCCATCAGTACTTACGAAAAAGTTCTATAGAAATATCCGTTTCCAGGGGCCTCTATTGTGATCCTCAGCCCAGTCTGCAGCTGATCACTGTCTACTGACTTTAAGACAGAGTCCACAACCACCATAATTGTATGCAACTCCTAACATATTTGTTCACAAGGTTATTCAAAATGTGATGTGTTTATGAAAAAATAGCCATGGCCAACCATCATACTTGTCCTGTGGGAGCTGAGGCCTAAGGTTCATAAATAACGAAACCATTGTCATCTTGGATGGAATATCCGAGCCGCTAAGAGGCCCATCCTTATTTTGTCATAGCGAAGACTTGCCCTCTAAAATAGGAGAACAGATTACATTTTAGGGTCCACCTTCTGCGGTCATGCCCATAGAACACAAAATGTAAACAAACTGGCAGTGTGGCCAGGCTGCCAATCACAGAGGTCCCTCGATGTTCTGAAAGGGATTGACTTCAGTCTTTCTGTAGTTTCATCAAGCTTCAGTTTGTTATTGCAGTTGTTGTTTCTCTAAGTGTGTAATACCTTTCCAAGACAGGGGTAGTTTAACTCAACAGTATATTCCGGGATCTAGTCACAAAAATGAAATCTACAAATCTATCAGCCTTTGACCCTGGAATGGATACAAAAGGGTCGGGGAGCCTCCTGGAGTCCATTAGGATCTGATTGTCCCCAGCCCCCAATCCACTTCATACATCAGTAAACACGTCCCAAACAGACAAGCCAGTGCCCACTCAGGGTCTCCCGACTCAGTAGATTCTAAGTGCTTTCCAAGATACTTCTCATGTTTTTAAAATGAGGCACAAATTGAATAAAAATCTCAATGGGCCTTTTCCAGTTTTAACTTCATATGTGTTGCTTTAACTTGAAAAGAATTTCTTCCCTCCTATTTGAGTCTTTGAAACTAGAAACAAAGGGGGTGATTCCCAAGTTTTCCAGGAAAAAATGTGATTAGAGAAGGGGTTGTATGTATTATCTTCAGAATATGAGAATATGCACACACACATATTATACATATGCATACAAAATACACACTGACACACCCATGATTATTGTAAATAATTATACACTATGTTTTCATATTTTATATATGCATGTGGCTATATATGAATATTTGAGCTTTTTAAAAATGTCAGAGCACAGCTTTTTGGTCTTCTTTTTGGCATTGGAAAGGGGCATTGGGCTCAGCCTGAGGGTAAGGCTGGCCCTCCCCAGGGTGGGATGCAAACCTCTTCCTTGAAAACTGCGCATGACCAGAGTCTGAAACCTACAGCCACTCAGTCTTCACACAGGTGGAATTGTTCTTCCCTCTCCCAGCGACGTCTGCAAAATGAGCGCCAGGCCCCTGAGCACCACTGTGCCTGCCACCCCCATGGGCCCTTCCTCATCCCTACAGGGCCCTCAGGACACTCCTAAGTCAAAAGAGGACGCCTGGCACCTCAAAAGGAAGTGGGGAAGTGGAGTTCACAGCCCACCGTCTGCATCCGATAATATAGGGTGGCATGCAGGCCGTGGTTACAAAGCACGTGAGACAAGCCAGCACACCAGGGTCTTCACTTTTAGTCCTAAAGCCAATCATCCTCTAAAAGGAGACCTTCATTCGCTGAGAGACTGCTTGTCCTTGTTTAGTCCTGGTATTAACTGAGGCCTGACTGCTGGGAAGCCACGTGTTCTCACGCCAGACTAGCTCGTGTTCAGCATGGCCTCCCTCCTCCAGCCGTGGACTGAATCAGCTAATTATTTCCCATCATAAGCTACCCATTGTGGGTAGGCCAGGGGTCCAGCAGCACCTGATGTCCACCCTGGCTTGACTAGAGGAGAAAACGAGAGGGCCTCCCAAACCCTTAGGGCATACCCAGGAAACCTCTTCTCACAGCAGGGGACATAAAGGGAGAAACATCCACAACAGCTCTTGATCCCTTCAGGACCCCTCAGCACCCCATGGAAAAAAGTTGCCGCAACATTTATAAAGTCTCTTCCCTTCACAGGAACTGCCTTTGGGTACTAATAATTTATGCATCATTCTCTTTGCAAACACATGCTTAAATAAACACACCAAAAGTGGGAATTAGAGCAAGAGAGACAGCCCCAAGCCCCCTAACCTCCCACCCCCACACCCCCACCCAACCCGCTTGTCTGGATTTCTGGCTTCTTTATTATTTGTTATTCTTACTAAACAATTACTCATGAGGAAGAGTGAATACCAAGACTCTCCCCTTGGGATGGTTTTAGTACTTTTTTAATTTGACAGATAAAGCAGTTAGCAACTCAAGAGAGAGCTGAGCAGTTTCGATTCCCTCACCCACTTTACTGATTCATAACAGCATTCACATTTTCACAGTTCATGGTATTCTGAAATCATTTGTAAGCCCTTAGTTGTTATTGTCCCTCAAGGGTCACCTTGCTTTGGAAGCCAACAAACACCATTGTAGACAGGAAGTGAATAATTTAAAGGGATAGAGTGAGTCAGAAACAGAATCAGGAACAGGAATTTTGTCAGTTTTAAAATTCTGGAGCCATCTTCTATGTAGACTTGGAAGGATAGTCAGAGTGGTAACTGGGTGGGGAGGTGACATGCATGTGACTCTTTATAGTCAGGATGACAAACTTCTGGCAAAATTATGAATTTTGCCTCACTGTGAATCATTCATTCATTTATTCAGCAACCATGGGCTGGGCACCTACTCTGCACCAAGTACTGCGTTAAATACTAAAAATGCAAAAGTGCATAGTCTAATAAAAGAAAGAGACATGAAGTCACAATGACTTTGAGGTAAGCTCAGTACCTGCTATAAGGGAGGAAAGAAGCTCCCGATCTATCCTCTTTGATTGAGTGGCTAGAACTCACACATCAAGCTGATAAAAGATTAACATAAGGAAAAAACAGAATTTATCTATATATGCAATAGATGTATTCATTAGAGAACAGCGGTGAGTAACTCAATGGAATGTTAGAATGTGGAGTTTATATACCATCTTAACAAAAGGCAATAAATTTGTGGAGAAATGACAAAGCAAGCAAAAAGGGATTGGGACTTTGAGGGGTGGTAAATTGTGGAATGGTAAATATATGGGGAAAATTAATGAATGATAAGAGTTATTTTATTAACATTTGTTTGTGCAGACCCAACCTGGTGCCCTTTTTGTCTCTAGTGATAATTGTTATTTTTCAGCTCTGGATATGGGAAAAGGAAAGGGGAACAACACCAGCAAGGGAAATTTATATTCTGCCTTCAGATAGAAAAAGGGATGATAGAAAGCTTTTCCTCCACTTGCTGCTTCTCAATCGCCTTCAGCTCAAAATAATTCTTAAGCCAAAGTGGCATCTTTAAGTCTGGCATATTCTGATCCCCTGCACTGCAGTCTGCTCATAGTATTATGGGAACAGCCTTGGGAAGATTCAGTTCTTCCTGAGGGAGGCAGAGAGTGGTCAATGAATATTCTCCAAGGAAGGAACAGTTGAGCCAGTCAACGGCAGTAAGTTTTTTAAGTAGAAAAATGAGGGAAATATATGCCAGGCAATGAGAACAACCTAAGCAAAGGCAGAGCAGCGTGTGAGAGCTCTGGCCACTGGGCTATGTTGTGCGAGGACGGCTACTAAATATCGGGAACCAGGGTAGGCTCTTGGGACACAGGACCGTCTCCTGGCAATGGGTGGTAGACAAGGAGTAAGAATGAATGAAGACAGGCAATAAGAAGCTAGAGAGAAAAAAGTAATATTGCAGAGGTCTGGGAAAAGATCAAGAAACAAGAAAGGAATAGCAACTAGTTTTCTCAAGGGGTATGATTAGGGAAGGAATAGAAAGAGATTCTGCTGACTCTTTCTCCTACACACACAGCTGGCCTCAATCCTGATTCTTTAACAAAGCAAAAAAGGAAATACAATAGCATCTTCTATCACCTCTTATTATTGAAGTAGAATTTAATTTTTAAATATACGATTCATGGGGTAAATTACTAGTTTCCATTTTTCCAAGAAAAAGCCTGTTTTAGAGGTTGACCTTGATTTCTACCTATTTGATAAAAGTAAATTTTCCTCTACCCTGAAATCCCTAGGAAGCAAGCCAAATGTGTCCCACTGCTCATAGTTGTCAAAGGCGACTGGGCTAATGATGTATGTAGAAGAGAGAAGAGCTGGATTTGCGTGCCATGTTCTCATCACAGTTCATTTTGCAGACTCTAGGCATCTGGGGGCAAAAAAATGTTTTTAAGGAAAATAAATGATTGATGTCTCTAAGTTTGGTATAACTTAGATCTGTGCCTGCATGTTCCAAACAAGAAGGCTAGTGGTGGTAAGAGCTTATAAAGGATGATGGCAGCCAGAGAGGAATCAGAGCAGACTCAAGGGGACTCTGCAGATTGTAGGACAGAGCCATGTGGATGTATGGGCAGTGATAAGGAGCGAGGGGAATCAAGTTGGAATCCACAGGACTTGCTTGAAGATTGGGATGTGGGTGCGAGAGAAAGGGAGGAACCACTTGAGTCCTTTGCCAACTCTCCCTCTTCTGCCCAACTTTAGGATATGGAAAGGACCATGGGTCTCTCCTCTTCTCCACTCACACACTCTCTAGAAGTGGTTCCATCTTATCCCAGGCTTTACATACTACCTGTGTTCCAAACGGAGACCTGAATGCCTTCTTGATAGTTCCATTTGGATACATAATAGTCCACCTCATATACAATATGCTCAAATAGAACTCTTTTTATATTTTTTATTTATTTTTTTTTTTGAGACGGAGTCTCACTCTGTCACCCAGGCTGGAGTGCAGTGGCCGGATCTTAGCTCACTGCAAGCTCCAACTCCCGGGTTTACGCCATTCTCCTGCCTCAGCCTCCCAAGTAGCTGGGACTACAGGCACCCGCCACCTCGCCTGGCTAGTTTTTTTTTGTATTTTTTAGTAGAGACGGGGTTTCACTGCGTTAGCCAGGATGGTCTCGATCTCCTGACCTCGTGATCCGCCCGTCTCAGCCTCCCAAAGTGCTGGGATTACAGGCTTGAGCCACTGTGCCCGGCCTCAAATAGAACTCTTAACCACTGGTCCTCACTCCACCATGAAGCCTTCTCCTATAGCTTCCCCTGTCTTGGTTAGAGAAGCCCTATATACACGGGTAAGAGCACAGGGCTCTGGATCTAGCCTGTCTGGGTTCAAATCCCAGTTCAGCCAGTTGCTGGTTGTCAGACATTACACAATTTGCTTAACATCTCTGTGACTCAACTGCAGAATGGAGGGATAATAACGGATCCTGTATGCTATGGTCTGAATGTTTATGTCCCCCAAAATTTCCTCTGTTGCAATCCTACCTTCCAAGGGGATGGTATTAGGAGATGGGACCTTTAGAACATGATTAGGTCATGAGGACAGAGCCCTCATAACCAGGATTAAAGTCCTTAAAAAAAGAAACTCCAGAGAACTTGTTTCCCCTTTTACCATGTGAGGACACAGTAAAGGCACCGTCTATGAACCAGAAAGCAGGCCCTCACCAGACACTACATCCACTATCACCTTGATGTTGGACTTCCCAGCCTCCAAAGCTGTGAGTAATACGTTTCTGTTGTTTACAAGCCATCTCCAGTCTATGGTATTTTGGTATAGCAGTGAACATGCTGAAACACTACATCATGCCATGGCTGTGAGGATTCAATGATCTACTCTTTACAAAGTACTCAGAACAGTGGCTGGCACATGGTGAAGCCTAGTGTGTTTTCTGCTATGTTTATGCCACTATGCCCAGTTGCTCATGCTCTGAAATCATCCTTGAAATACCATTCACTCAAAAAAAAAAAGTTTGTCCAAGAAAAGTAAAATTACGTCTCAAGAGGGCTACATCCATTATGTAATTATTATCTAGTTATGTGAGATGGGGCAATGGAAACAGCATGTTATTTGGAATAGGATAAAAACTGATTCCAAATCTTCCTTCTACTGCTTACAAGCTGGTGTCCTTGGAAAGCTATTTAAAATTTCTAAGCCTCAGAATTCTCATACTTAAAATAGGAAAAATATTGTGTACCCTTCAGGGTTCTTGTAAACTTTAAATAGCATAATGTATATAAAGCTTCAACTCAGTGCCAGATAATAGCTACTATTATTAAGATCAAGGATTTGACTTTCTGAGCCTCAAAGTAGTCTTGTGGCATATAGGAAAAATATTGTGTACCCTTCAGGGTTCTTGTAAACTTTAAATAGCATAATGTATATAAAGCTTCAACTCAGTGCCAGATAATAGCTACTA
>NW_012115766.1:1048680-1107491 GCF_000951035.1 Colobus angolensis palliatus
AAAAAAAAAAAAAAAAAGGAAACAATTGACAATAGATTTCTCTCTAACAGATCCATTGGTCATTTGGTAAAACAAAAATGCAAAAGCCTTTTGGGAAGCCCCACACTTCTGCCAGAGTGAGGACACAGCCTGGGACTGTGATATGGGCCAAGGTAAGGGTGGAGTGAGAGACAGTCCACCCTCCGATTACAGGTGCCATTTCTCAGGGGTCACCTTAGTCATCAGCCCAGACCCCAGGGCCACACTGTGAACCCATTTTCAACTGTCTGCCTCCAGTTCTCAAGAGCAGAACAAAACCATTAGTGTTTAATATTTAAACAAAAACCTTTTATTATTAGTCACTTTAAGTCCCAGTGATGATTATTAAGACATAATGGATAGGGTCTTATTTTTAAAGCTTGATTTTTAATGACTGAGATAGAAATCAGAACTAAAAAAAGATCGAGCTCCCTTGTTCTCTAGAGATTGTGATTTCTTCAGGTCAGAGCCTTGGGGAGATTTCCTGGCTCCTCTAAAAGCTGGGGCTGCCTTTCTCACCCTAGAAATCTGTTTACATACGTAGGCAGAAAAGTGTCCCCAGGAAGAAAATGCACACTTCCCACATGGCACATTTCCCACATGCAGGGCCTCAGGGCCACAGCCAGGGTAAGAGGCCAGTGCTGCTACCAGCCACCAGACCCATCTCCCAAGCCCTCGGCCATAGGACATCTGACCTGGCCTTTGGTAGTTGACTCTAATTACAGGGTCCCAGGTACTTGGAATAAGCTCATATTTTTATGGCTGGTCTCTTCAGGGGAGTTTTCTGAGGTTGGTTGATTCTTCTTTATTTACCAGGACAACAGAGCCTGCTCCACACACTGGAACCAGAGGTGGATGAGGATTGGAGGAGGAAGAGGAGAAGGCAGGGGGTCTGGCCCAGCCTCTTCACTGACCCTTGCAGGTGTCAGTTCAAAGTCTTGAGTGGAGCTCCTGGATGACTGGACAACCAGGGGGCGAGCGGATTAGTCCAATCCAGTGAAGCAGGCTAGAGACTATAATGGGGAGCAGGGAAATCCCTTGAGTAATAAAATCAAAAAATATAAAATTCCAGGCCAGGCATGGTGCCTTATGCCTGTAATCCCAGCACTTTAGGAGGCCAAGGTAGGAGAATTGCTTGAGCTCAGTAGTTTGAGACCAGCCTGAGCAACCCCATCTATACCAAATACATATTATAGGTAATATATGTATAACACATGTATTTATATATATATATATATGTGTGTGTGTGTGTGTGTGTATATATATATATTATCACTGTATTCCTTGGAGTTATAACTATATTATATATAGTACTTATATATATAACTATATATAGAACTACATATATATTTTATATATAATAGTTTATATATTATATATAACTCCTAAGAATACAGTTGTAACATATATACAGTTGTTATAAGATATACACAGGAATGCAGTTATAACATATCTATAGTTGTTATAACATATATATGGGAATACAGTTATAATATATAAAAAAATTATTATATATTATATTATATATTATATATAATTATATATTTTTAGATGGTCACTTGACCTTATAACATAAATATATAATGCATATTATTATACATGTTATCTATCTATATATTATCTATATAGAGAGTTATATCTATAACTATTTTATATATATAGATAACCCCTAGGAATACATTTATAACACACATATATAAATATAATATATATTATATATATAAAACTGCTAGGAATACAGTTTAATAAGTCATGTGCATGACATGTGAAGAAAACAATAACATTTTATTGAGAAACATAAGATGTTGACTACAGGGAAAACTGCATCCTCTTTTTTAACATGTACTACATATTGTAAAAATAACAATTATTTTGAAATAAAACTAAATTTAATGCAAATTCCAGTAAAAAATCATTTCAGACTTTTTTTTTGTTATGGCAAAAAAATTGATTTCAAATTTCTTCTGAATGAATAAGCATTCATAAATAGCCGGGCAAAATAATGAGAGAACATTTGTCCTATTGAATATTATAAGCATACAAGTATAAACATGAAATTATTATATAATAATAGAAAGCTCAATAGCACAGAATCCAGAATTCAGAAACAGGCTCGTGTGTGTGAGAATTTGATACATGATCAAGGTGAACTATCAACAAAATGAGTTGGAAAAACTGACTAGCCATTTGGAAAAAATAGAAATAATGAATCTCCATGCCTAAATAAATTTCAGAAGGAGCAAATATCTAGACATAAAAATGTACATTTTAATTAAAATACTAAAATAAAGCATAAGTAATTGATATATAATTTTAGCACACAACTTTTTAGATGGTCACTTGACCCTATGTATTAATATTTTACAGTCTGAATCAACAATTCCATTCATGGGATTTTTTGTCCCCCAAGGCCATAATGGGTCAAGGTGACAGAGAAAGATATACAAGGATGGTCGTTAAACATTTTTGTAATGGTGAAAAATTGGAAACAACTTAAACGTTGATTAAATAAATTATAGCATATCCATACAATGAAGCCCAAACAGCCAATTAGAATAATGATATATTACCACACTGATACTCTGTTGCCTGAGCACTGTCGGTAGGAAGGGCTGCTCCTGTTACAGCCCTGACAGTAGTTTATGTCTGTGCCGGTTGATCCATCCTCACCAACACCAGGGGGTGTCGTTCACATGCTTGTTATCTAGAGCTGTCCTTTCTGCCCATCAACAGACAGGCCTGCCCATGTGCACAGGCCATTGGTCTCAACTACGTATGGTTTGCCCTGTAATGCCTTC
Source organism: Colobus angolensis palliatus (assembly GCF_000951035.1). Classification (NCBI taxonomy): domain Eukaryota; kingdom Metazoa; phylum Chordata; class Mammalia; order Primates; family Cercopithecidae; genus Colobus; species Colobus angolensis. The sequence goes on from NW_012115766.1 coordinate 1,051,497, forward strand.
CGAATGGCCAGCTGAAAAGATTGATAGTTAGAGCAGAGGACCTGAGGCACCTGATCCACAGACCAGACGCTTAGGAGGCTTCTTTGTCCTCCTGAAGTGCAGGCCAAGTTTTGGTGTTCATCAAATCAGTGATCAATGACCGGCTATCACATCTACTGCAAAAATATATGGCACTTCCCTCTCCACCTCCACAGTGGGCGGTGAAAATTAATTGAGTTCAGGCTGTGAAAAACTTAAGCTGCTATATGAAATGCAAAATCATTAAGCGTCAGAGGTTGTAACATTCTGCTTGTGGCCTTGGGACTGAAACACCAGATGTCGTGCCCCATAATGACTTCACTTCTCATCCAACTTCAATAACTCAAGATTGAGTGCATTTGGGGTTTTGACCTTGCACTGCTATACCGAGATTCAGCAGAGGCTAACTACCCCCAAGACTCCTTCCAGAGAACTGGGACCTCAGGATCATCTTTAACACCTTCACAGAGAGTATGGAGACAAAGCCCTTGCCACATAGACCCGCCATGCCACAACACCAGGTGGAGACGCACCATTGCTTGAGTTGGTGAGTGAAGAGGGCCGTTGTTTGTGTTATTTGAGGGCTGTCGAGGGAAGAGAATTAGGTAAGCTCATTTAGAACTTACTAGAACACTTCTCAAAAAGATGTCTCAGCGTGGGGCATAGTTAAGACATACTTAAGAGTAATCATCTCCAAATGAGTGATTTTTGTTTTCTTGTTTATTTCCTTATTTACTTGCGTTGTCCTGGCTCAAGGAATAAAGAAGGCATTTATGTAACAAAAGTGGTGTGAGTCACCCTTTCAAACCTTTAAGATTGGTTTTCAAACTGTTAAAAATTCTTGCAGGTCCACCATGAAAGTTGCCATAGAAGCCTGAAGTTACCACAGCTTATAAGGAAGTGGTTATTGATTATGACGGATGGAGAAAGTGTAAGCTGCCTGTGTTTCATTCAGACTCAGACTAGCTCTGGTTAGAGAAGTCAACTAAAAGGAGGAAAAGAGGAAGTTCTGCAAAAATAAATTCAAGGGTCAACTAGCAGTGGATAAAGACACAACTATGATCTCTGTGACTCTTTCCTCTTTTATCTGACATTTTTTTCACTTCTGCATGATAAAGAAAATAGAGACATGGCATGCTGGAAAGAAAACTAAAGCTGTCTCTTTAATTAAGTCCACTAACCTCAGAAGGAAGTCTGAAGTGTTCTTGTGGCATCGACAGACGAATGATAGTAACTGCTAAGACAGAAACTACTTGGAAAAACTATTGATTTTAGATTCAGAGAAAATGAATAAGGAAAAGTTAAAGATTGATGAGAAAGGGATAAAATGTGCTACGAGAATTTTTTCTAAAATTCACGTTTTAAAAAAATGAGTTTATAATGGATTTTAGGTGAAATTCCTTTAATAAAGAGTTACATGTTTCCTGACTATGTGTAAGAAATTCATGATTGTGACTCTGAGAGACTTGAATAAAAGGACCCGCATGTCTTTTGCCCTGTGATGGCCTGCCTAAATTGCAGGGCTGTAAAAAGGAAAACCACCTTTAAAAGTTTCAACCCTAAGTTGCCTTTATTTTACAGAAGAATTTCATGTGCGTGCTAAAATACATATGTATAGCATAGAATGTATATGTAATTTCCTAATAAAATCTTCTGTTTTAGTGTACTTACATCTGGGTACATAACCACCCCATATCTCTTTGGTATTCTTATTTGTTCTGCTTTTCCATTTTACCTATTTTCCCCTAAGTGCCAAACATGAATAAAATTGCTAGCATTGATTATTTTTCCTTCACTAATACATCCCTTTGAGCCTGTTTCCCCAGAAACAAATAACTGGGGACAAGCTACCCTTTGCTGACACATGAGAATCCTATAGTTGCAGACAGGAACAAAGATTCTAAAGGAAGTCTTTGTCTTCAATTCTCATTCTCCCCGCATCTTCTAGCCCTCTCCTCATCCCCTTCCATCTGACCCCAGTTCCGTTGTGACAGATTGTTATAATAATGACAGTGAATCATGGCTTTCTGGGTCTATGTCCCGTTGGTTCTTCCATTAAAAGATGGAGTCTATTTCTGCACCTCCTGAATCTGGAAGGTCCTTGAAACCCACTTGGACCAATAGAATGTAGCAGAAGTAGCATCGTGCAAGTTCTGGAGGCTAGGTCCTAGTATCCTGAGACCACCATGCTGTGAGGAAGTCCATTCTGGTGTGTTGGAAGATAAGAGACCGTGTAAAAAAGAACAGAGACACCGCATCCCACAGTCAGCACCATCTGCTGAGAGTAAGTGATACCTTCTTAGACCCTCAGCCCCAAACTCCCAGGTGACGACAGCCAAGTAAGTGAGTCCAGGCAAAACAAGTAACAGAACCAGCCAGATTTCCAGCCCTCAGGATCATTAGAGATAATAAATCACTGTGCTTTTTAAGCCACTCAGTTTTAGGGTGGCTTGTTATACAGCAATTGGTAACTGATACATCCTCCAAGAAACTATGTCTTGCAGAAAGAGTTCTACAAAAGGATCAGAAATAAACCATAATTTAACCTCCTTCCTTTGATCTACTCCCACCCCGGGTGCACATTCTCCTGCAGCCTACATTCTGGAAACATGCCATTAAACATTCATTCTTTGGAGGAGCCTTTGTTCTGGCCTGTCTCTTAAATTATTGAAGAATTCCTCTTATGTTCATTTTTCTGCCTGTTAACAAATGTTTGAGGGAGGGAAGAAGGAAGATGGCTTAAGTTGAACTCCCAGAAGGCAGAGGCAAGATACTCAAACATCATTTCGTGTATTCCCAGGATAAAGCCCCGAACAGTAGGCACTAAATAAACTTTACTTGAAGATAGCAATAAGAGAGAAGGCCACCATCAAAGACATTGGATCACAATCTTATTCAGGACATGCAAAGCATCATGTACTTGGTCTTAAAAACCAGAATCTTTTAAAGATCGGAACAGCCAGAGGCAGAAACAAGATTGGGTTGTAATATTTTAAGGCTACCACAAGATGTACATCAAATAAATTCTGCTACATTTTCAGCAAACTCCCTTCTCAAATATGAAGCACATTAGTAATTTGCCATGAGGGGGAAAGCACATCATAACAGCATCTTGTTGTAAGAGGAAAGTACACTTATGGGGAAAGTGCCGGATGCTTCCTTCAGTGAGGAACTACGTACAGGATTCAGAAAATACCCAGGGTTTGAAAGTTGTGCTGTAGAAGCACCAGTTAGAACTGAGAATCTCCTGGGCTCCTTTAATAATACCACAAAACAAAATGAACTAAAATTCTGGAAGGATTCTTCTGAGCAAATCCATGTTTCATAGAACAAAAAGTCAGACATGCACAGCTTCCACCTAAATTCACCAGATTGTGCTGCTCACATGGTGAATAATTCAAAAGTAATAGACAAGTGATTTTTGTTAACCTTATGGCCTTGGTTAATTTTTTTGTTTTGTTTTCTTGGGGGTTTGTTTATTTGTTGAGATAGTTTTGTTCTTGTCGCCCAGGCTGGAGTACAATGGCGTGATCTCGGCTCATTGCAACCTCCGTTTCCCGAGTTCAAGTGGTTCTCCTGCCTCAGCCTCCCAAGTAGCTGGGATTACAGGCACCTGCCACCATGCCCGGCTAATTTTTTGTATTTTTAGTACAGACAGGGTTCCATCATGTTGGGCAGGCTGGTCACAAACTCCTGACCTCAGGTGATCCACTTGCTTCGGCCTCCCAAAGTGCTGGGATTACAGGCAGGAGCCACAGCACCCGGCCCTATGGCCTTGGTTCCTTATCAGTCTGCTAGACTTTGAATGCTATACCAAACAAGGAGGTCACACAAACATCGAGAAGCAGTATTCAAATCTAGACCACTATTGAAATTGGCTTAGTCCAGTTGAAATCAACTCCAAGTTTAAATGGCTTGAGTCAGGAAATTATTTTGGGTAGCATTTTCCAGCAAGGTGGTCTGATAAGTGAAATTTGCTGTTATTATGTTGTTGCTGCTGCTGTTACTGATTTATATTTTTGGTTTGGTTTGGTTTGGTTTGGTTGGTTTGGTTTGGTTTGGCTTGGTTTGGTTTGGTTTGGTTTGGGAGTTTCTTTCAGTTGGTCTTAATGCTCAGAATTTTTTCTGTGCCACTGCCAGATATTAAGTGATAGTTGGCTCCCTGACAGCCTGCATTCTGAAAAATAATAAAACTTAGGCCACTAGAGGTATAAAATAAATAAAAACCACAAAACCAAGTTTATTAACTTTCCAGGCAAGGAAGCACACACTAGTAAAGAAATACACTGAATAGTTAGCAGAGAGGGGGAAAGTTAGGGATTTTTCAATCTAGAAAGTGAGGGCTCACAGATTAAGGTTTGAACACCAGCATTGCAGGTGGCCCCAGTGAATCCATAGGCCTGAACCCAATTAACTCAGACAAATCCAGTCATTCACTGGTCAAGCAAGAGTCTTTGGTTGGGCCCATAGGGGTTTGGTGTTTGGGTCCATTTCAGTTGCTTAGAATTTGTTAGGCAGAGATACAACATTGATTTTGATATCTCCTAGGGCAAATGTGGCTGAAAGTGGACATTTTTGCTTTGACAACTCCATCTGGTCCTCCTCTATGAAAGCTCCATCTAGGGCCGGGTGCAGTGGCTCATGCCTGTAATCAACACTTTGGGAGGTCAAGGCAGGTAGATCCCTTGAGGTCAGGAGTTCGAGACCAGCCTGGCCAACATGGTGAAACCCTGTCTCTACTAAAAATACAAAAATAGCCAGGCATGGTGGCGCATGCCTGTAATCCCAGCTACTTGGGAGGCTGAGGCATGAGAACTGCTTGAACCCAGGAGGCGGAGGTTGCAGTGAGCAAAGGTCATGCCATTGCACTCCAGCCTGAACAACAAGAGTGAAACTTTGTCTCAAAAAAAAAAAAAGCTCCATCTATGACAAGGGTGTGCATTTGGTGATTTGTCTCCCTTTATAGTCTTAAGCTCAGTGTTTGGGAATTTCGCAGTCATCTCTGGTAAATGTAAAACGTGTCTACGAATGAATGCAGTTCACATGTTCAAGGGGTCTCCACTGCCCTGCCCTGGTTCTACTCTAGAATTAGCCCTTCTTCCAAATTCCACTTTTATCCAACATGCCAGGATCCTAGCTTTGGACTTCTCTTCGAACAGCAAATAGTAGCTGGTAAAAAATACTTTTGTATGATTACATTAGACAACTGTGATCCCCTCTGAGCAACTGTGTTCCCCAGAATTCTTGGTAGATTTTAGGAATATTGATGTGGAAATGTCAAAGAATGCTTTCACAACATAGCAGATGATGGAGAAGGGGCGGGGGATGATAAAGAAGAGAGAATAGAAGGTAGGAGGAAAGGGAAGAAAAAGAGCTTAATGAATATCATTGTGGTGAAGTGCAAAGAGAGATGAAAGAAAAATGGTATGGGAGAAAAATGATAGCATGGAATAAACCTAACTGAGCCAGGGCCTTATGTGACCAGAAGGCAAGAGAGAAACAACAGCAGCTGGAGAAGGCTGCAAAGCTAAGCAAGTTCATTTTGCACAGTCCGGGCAGGAAAATGCCGTTGGCTAGAACAGAAAATAACGTGATTTTTCCCCCTGCTGATGCTTCTCTGGGATCCTGCCAAGGCTCTATTCTACAGAACCAAAAACTAAATAGACTAATTATTCCGATGTGTTCCCTTCGTTCTCTCCCTAGAATGGTATTCAACCTGCCCAGGATACCAGAAATTTCTGTGAATTTGGATGACAAGGCATTAGCCAGCATGTTTCTCTCCATCCCACAACACCTGCTGCTGAAGAGGAAGCATTTGCCCCTTGCATGCAAATCATGTTTTGCAAATGAAGCCTCTAATGAGCACTCTCATGGAAGTACCCTAGAGCAGGTAACACTTACATGAGGCACAAACTCAAAAATGAAAAACAAACTCATTATCTGCTAGCCCAGAGCTAAGCATTTGCTATAAAACCACTATTCTCAATCTTTTCCTTGAACATAATTAATAGTTCTCCAAAATCCTCTGTGAATATTTGCCCAGCTATGGCACCCAGAGTCCTTGATGTAGTAGGTTCAGAATCAATGTTAGAACTGTAAAAACCTTAGAGATCATCCAGTACATGCCTTCTTCTCTCAGAAGAGGACATTGCAGCCAAGAGAGTTGTGCGAATTACTCAGGGTTACTCTACTAAATAGGAAAAGGTCTCTTAATTCTCAGTACAACATTCATTTCACTGCCCTATGACACACATCCTAACTTATCACCCACACTCTCTCCTCCACCTTCATCATGTCCCTTGCCACTGAAGAATTCATTTTTCTGCCACAACAGAAAATCTAACAGACAGTGGTTAAAACCATAAAGATATTTCCTGTTTCCTACATGAGAGGCTGGATGTAGGTGGCCCCAGGGTTTGTCTGCTGCTCAGCGATGTGATCAAGAACCCAGGCTTTTCTCATCCTTCTATCTGGGCACCCAGTGTGCAAATCCTTCATCCTTGAACCTGTGACTTCATGGTGACCGGATGGCTTCCGCAGTTCCAGGCATTATGTAGTCACACCAATGCCCAAGCAGAAAATAAAGGGATGGGCAGAAAAGGACTTTGCTTTTGGATCAGGGAGGAAAATCTTTTCCAGAAATAAGATTTCCTTTTATGTCTCCTTGGCCAAAACTAGATCCTGTGGTCATCCCTAGCTGAAAAAAAAAAAAAAAAAAAAAAGCCTAAAAGAGAAATTATGTGGCAAATGGTAACATTGCCATCATTAGAAGAACAAGATTATGTAACAAGGACGAAAGGTGTATGGCTGTTAGACAAGTGTATCAGTTAACCACACAAAAAAGACACCAGAAAAAAGTTATCTCCAAATATGCTGGGTTAACTCAGGAATAGAAATAAGATTATAATCTGGAATGCATGAAATGGCAAGCCACCAGTGCATTCAGTGAGGGAAGGGTAAGGGGACTTTTATTAGCAAAAAACAGATTTACCCAAGCTGCTTGGAAACAGAGTTCATTGGTTCCAGAGGTTTGAAGTCAGAGTTCTTGTCAGTTCATTGGTGGAGATGTCATTACCAGGCAACTATTCTTTCAAGAACATGTTATGTGAATTAGCGCAGTTCTAAAGAATGTCTGGTGATGAACCTTATCAAAGCAGGAGATGCGTGAAGGACTCCAGAGGTTTTTAGAAAGTCCCTGGAAGTAGTTCTTACCCCAGACACATAAGCATGAGCCTTCTCTCCATCTGGCCTTCCCAGCTGTATTTTGCCTGGGTCTGACAAAAGTGATTTCTTCCTAGTATCTGCAACTCTCACACTATCAACGTGCAACAAACCTCCTCCAAAATTCAGTGGTTTAAAACAGCACCCATTTATTGTTTCTCTGGGACATGGAGGTCAGCTGATCCCACTGAGCTCATTAGATGGTTCTGCTGCTCTCAGTTGAGTTTGTTCAGAAACTCTAGATCACCAGGATGTCCACACGGAGCTAGGCTCTGCTCCACGAGTCCCTCCTCCTTCTGGACCAGCAGGCTACTGAGGAATGCTCTTCTCATAGCAAAGGCCCAGACACAGGAATGCAAGCAGGATCACACAGGGCCTCCTACCTCTAGACTGATGACCAGGACACTGTCAACTGCTGTCTCATTCTATCAGCCAAAGCTAGTCATATGGCCAAACCTGAAGGCAGGGCTGGAGAAACCTACTAGTGGAAGGAGCTGCAAAGTCACCTGGCACAGAGTGTGGGTCCAAGGAAAAGTGAGAATGTGGCCCTGCATAGTGGCTCATGCCTGTAATCCCAACACTTTGGGAGCCCAAGGCAGAAGGATTGCTTGAGCCCAGAAGTTTGAGACTAGCCTGAGCTACATGGTGAAACCCTGTCTCTACAAAAAATAGGAAAATTATCTGAACGTGGTGGTGTGCTCTCCTAATCCAGGCTACTCAGGAGGCTGAAGTGGGAGGATCACCTGAGCCCAGGAAGTGGAGGCTGCAGTGAGCTATGATCATCTCTACACTCTGGCTTGGGTGACACAGTGAGTCTCTGTCTCTCAAAGAAAACAAAAAGGAAAGTAACGATGTGGGGCCAGTGATGCAATCTGGCTCACTAAGCAGCCAATGCCATGTGCTCCACTTTTTTGCATTCACTCCCAACCTCCCTCCCCAAACACACTCACTGTGCTTTCCTTTTGCTTCCTTCTCTACTCTCCTCCACCACCTCTATCACCTTTCTTTCTTTTCTTTTTTTTTTTTTAAATTATACTTTAAGTTCTAGGGTACATGTGTACAATGTGCAGGTTTGTTACATATGTATACATGTGCCATGTTGGTGTGCTGCACCCATTAACTCATTATTTACATTAGATATTTCTCCTAATGCTATCCCTTCCCTAATCCCCCAACCCATGACAGGCAACGGTGTGTGATGTTCCCCACCCTGTGTCCAAGTGTTCTCATTGTTCAATTCCCACCTATGAGTAAGAACATGCGGTGTTTGGTTTTCTGTTCTTGTGAAAGTTTGCTGAGAATGATGGTTTCCAGCTTCATCCATGTCCCCACAAAGGACATGAACTCATCCTTTTTTATGGCTGCATAGTATTCCATGATGTATATGTGCCACATTTTCTTAATCCAGTCTATCATTGATGGACATTTGAGTTGGTTCCAAGTCTTTGCTATTGTGAATAGTGCCGCAATAAACATACGTGTGCATGTGTCTTTATAGCAGCATGATTTATAATCCTTTGGCTATATCCCAGTAATGGGATGGCTGGGTCAAATGGTATTTCTAGTTCTAGATCCTTGAGGAATCGCCACACTGTCTTCCACAATGGTTGAACTAGTTTACAGTCCCACCAACAGTGTAAAAGTGTTCCTGTTTCTCCACATCCTCTCCAGAACCTGTTTCCTGACTTTTTAATGATCGCCATTCCAACTGGTATCACCATTTTTTTCTTATATCTCTGTACACAGTGGGGTGGCCATGGAAGTCCTTGGTGGAGAGTGAGTGGACGTGGGATGTAAGGTGCTGTCAGCACTAAGTGGGGTGCTCCATGGCCCCTGCAGCCAGGAGCAGTGTTCTCACCCAGCAGGGGAGCTCTGCCTCCCCACATGTGTAGGGACAGTAGGAGGAGTGTGACCTCAATGCCTGGCTCTTCCCAGACTCAGGCTTGAGCCAATCCTGCTGGTGTTTCCACCATGGAGCCTGCCAGAGGCCTCAGGAATCTTACATGACTGTGCCTGACTGCAAATGGCCACGGAGGCTTTTCAGACACAGTCTCTGTTTATCTGAAGGCACTCTGGCAGTGCTGCCGTCCCAAAGCCCCGACACATGACCCAAGCCTTGGATTAAATCCGCGCTTCATTCCTTTCTCAGTGTGCATTTCAAGTGAGAAGATCGCTCATGAGGAAGTCATCTTTCGCCTGCTTGACTCTCTGAAAAACAAATGGATGCTGAATGCAGCCTGCTCACCGTTTGCTTACTCGCCAATTTTAAAAAGTGTGTTCTCTAATGAATACATTAGTAGTGTGTCTGTGTTTTCAACAGAAATGGTGGAAATTGATTGAAGACGACTTTCAGAGTGAGGATGCATTCCTGATGAACCCTATGAACCAGCTGGATGGATGATCCCAGTTCTAGTCACTCCTCTCCTCCTTCCTTGGTTAGGTTTTTCTTGCCATAACCTCATGTTCACAACTACTAAAGGGAACAAGGTCTTCTCAGCCCCAAACACAGGCTGCCTCTGCCAAGCCACGCAGGCGATGAGTAGACACAGCACACTAGGGAACACATTTGGAACTTTTTTCTGTTCCATTTTCCTCTGGTCAAATGGCAAAGGATAGCCTTTGACACCAAACTACTGGAGCCTGCATCTGAGCAGAGGCTGGCTTTAGATGGCTTTTCAACTAAAACGGGAAGAGGCAGTGGGGCTGTCATGAGGGTGCTCTTCAGTGGGAGCCAGGGGACCTGGATTCCAACCCCAATTCCTTCTGTCCCTAGAGCTGAGATCTCAAGCTCGTCACTCATCCTCTCGGAGCCTTTGTTTCATCATCAACATACGGGCTTGCAGCCAGGGAAACATCCTCAATATTCAGTTTTCACTTGACTGGCCAGATGAGCAGTGCCTTGAGGCATAAGCCACACAAATGTCTTCACTTTGTAAAGTTGAGCAACACAGTTCTGAAGAGCACTGCTGGGGCTTGAATGTATCCATCATTGGGTCCTCTCCACACCTAATCAATCCTGATATAATTCCTTCTACTCTGTTGTAGAGAAAGCACGGCAAAGTCTATAAGTAGTCAAGACATTGTGAGATAGTCTTCTTGGCAAATAGATCAGTAAAATCAATCACTAGTTTGTTTCAAGGGCTGGTGCCATTCTGGGACAGCTCATAGAAGCTCAAAGACCGGGCTATTGAGAAATACTGACATGGTCTTCTCTGGTGGAGTTTATGTTCTAATAGTGGGATGTGTGCCATTAACAAGCAATTAAATAGATGCTAATTTCAACTAGTAATATGTTTATGTAATACTACATATTTAGTAATAGTTTAAGTAATAAGTTTATGAGAACTGGAACAGTGCACCAAGCCCAACAGACTGAACTGTGGCCCCCCAAGGTTCTATGTTGAAGCCCTAACCCCCACTGTGATGATATTTGGAGACTGGGCCTTTGGGAGGTGATCAGAGTTAGATGAGGGCCCTTGTGATGGGATTAGTGCCCTTATAAGAAGAGACACAAAAGAGCTTGCTCTTTCTCTCTTTCTCTCTGGCTTTTAAGGACACCGCAAAAAGGCAGTCATCTGCAAGCCAGGACGAGAACCTTCACCAAGGATCCCAGTTAGCCAGCACCTTGATCTTGGACTTTGCAGCCTCCAGAACTGTTAGAAAATAAGTTCCTGTTGGGTAAACCATAAGGCTGTGGTCTTTTGTTATGGCAGCCTGAGCTGACATTATTTGATAGAGAGTACATGGGCATAGGAAAAGTCTCACTGAAGAAGAGCTTTTGAGCTGATGCCTGAAAGACAAGAAGGAGCTATCTACACCCTGACCTTTTGAATTTTTATTTAGATCTTATATTAATTTTATAATAAAGAAATGTTTATCATATGCTCAAATATAAGGTGATCCCAATACCAGAGGATCCTACTTTTAAATAAAAATACCTAAAAAATAAGTGTTTTGACTAACTCAAATATATAACCCTTAGGGGTATAGCAAAAATAGTCAAATATCTGCTTAACATATTTAATGAACTACTCATACTGTTTTTTAAATATTGCTTTTTCTCATCTCTCATTTATGAAACAATTTTATCCAAATTTTTGTATTTCTTGATCATCAGGGTCAATTTCTAACAAATGACTTTTGAGTCATCTAAGAATTTTCCAAGTAGATTAACTTCCTGGTAATATGTGTTGCTTGACACATTGCATTGTCAGAGGGTATTTATCCCAGGCCTCAAGTAGCCATTCTCATTATGTTAGGAGAGGTCCTTTCATTTTTATTTTTTTAATCTTATAGGTGCATGCGGTAGGAAAAATAATGGCCCCCCAAAGATGTCCACGTGCTAATCCCCAGAACCTGTGAATATGTTAGGTTACATAGCATAGGGGAATTAAGGTGGCAGATGGAATTAAGATTGCTAATCAGCTGACCCTAAAATATGGAGATTATCCTGGATCATCCAGGAACATCTAATATAATCACAGGGGTTCTTAAATGTGGAAGAGACTGCAGAAGGGTAGGTCACAGTAATGTGATACGAGAAAGACCCAACCTACTCTCAAGATGGAAGAGACGGCAGCAAATCAAGCGTGCAGCCTGTAGGAGCTGGAAAAGGCAAGATAATGGATTCTTCCATAGAAACTTCAGAGGGAACACAGCCCTCTGGATACCTTGATTTTAGCCCAGTGAGACGCTTTTTGGACTTCTAAGCTCCAGAACTGGGGGGCTAATAAGTCAGAGTTGTTTTAAGCCATTGCATTTGAAGTAATTTGTTACAGCAACCATAAAAATAGAGTAACACAATGCATAATCTTGATCATAGAGTAACACAATGCATAATCTTGATCATAGAGTACCACAATGCATAATCTTTATCATAGAGTAACACAATGCATAATCTTGATCATAGAGTAACACATTGCATAATCTTGATGTTCTTGATTTTCACGGTGGAACCACATTCTGTATCACTCTACTAAGTAATTTTTTTTTTTTTTTTTTAGATAGAGTCCTGCTCTGTCACCCAGGCTGGAGGGCAGTGGTGTGATCTGGGCTCACTGTAGCCTCCACCTCTCAGGTTTAAGCAATTCTCCTGCCTCAGCCTTCCAAGTAACTGGGACTACAAGTGTGCACCACCAAGCCCAAATACTTTTTGTATTTTTGATAGAGGCGGGGTTTCGCCATGTTGGCCAGGCTAGTCTCGAACTCGTGACCTCAAGTGATCCGCCTGCCTCGGCCTCCCAAAGTGCTGAAATTACAGGCGTGAGCCACTGTGCCGGGCCTCTAAGTGATCTTTCAAGGGCTTACTTGAAACAATAACGAAGACATGCTATTATGAAGCCATTCCTCCTAGGATCAATTGGTAAATTTTATTTAATCTTTCTCCAGCTCTCATTCCATCAGATGACTCATATGTGCCTAAAACTAGAATTAATGGAGGTTATATCAGGTTAATGCTCTTTTCAACAAAGAGCAGAAAAGGTTGTTGTTCACAATTACGTAATTGAGTATATGCCCTGAAATACAAGAAACTTTTCTTATAAGTGACTCTTTTCTGAGGATAATTTTGAGGGCAAATCTTACTTGTAGTAATTTTTGTTTATATAGTATTATAGCATAATTTAAAGAGAAATGTTTTGGACCCACCAGACTGCCATCCTTTTTCCTCTCTAGCCTGCTGACCCTGCCTTTCTTGATATATGTCAACTGAATTGCAGTGCTACCCTCGGTTTACCAATGTCTCTGATTGGAATATCACTTCTTTTCTCTCCCAGGAAACCCTGAACTCCTTAGGCTACCGGTTATACCTAGAGCTGAGGTGGTTTTGCCTCAGTCACTCAGGAAACAAAGGCTTATTTTACACACTTCTCCTGGGATGAGGAGACCACTCACCCTCCACTAGCACCTCCACCAATTCTTCCCGGGAGGTCTGTTTCCGTGCATTTGTCCACTGACGCACACACCAGAAGCAGCTGGTAACTTCTGTCAAGTGAGAGAAGAACCCAAATTTAATTTCTGGTGGGCCATCTTCTGGTTGGCCAGCTGTGCATCGTGTAAGAATTATTTACAAATAACTTTGTTCCTTCCTCTGGACTGTAAGTTACTGGATGTTGGGTGCAGTGTGTCTCCCTTTCCTATCCATAATATGTATTGTGCTCTAGATACTTTTGAACACATTATTTCATTTTATCCTTACAGCCACCTTGTGATATAAGAAGTAATATCCCATATTTTACAGATAAGAGAGAGGAAGTGCAACTGAAGTTCAAAGAAGAGAAATAACTTGTATATAAAAGCACATGGTCAGTAAGTAACAGAGCCCAGATCTGAATCAAAGTTTGTTCTATTCCACAATCAATTCTCATTGTATGATACCCAATGTGTGAAGGTGCTATGCTAAGAAAAAGAAGAAACTGAATTACATTATCCCAGCCATCTTGTTGTGCTTGTTACGTACAGAACTTAGCTCAGGATTCTTGGTACGTGTGGTTTGAACTATATGAAATTGCCATTCTGTAGATTAAAAATAGTCATATCTTAGAAATGTTTATGGCCACAGTCGAAGGTCTATTGAATTGGAATGAACAGTAGTCATCAGGTTACACGGGCTTTGTAGTCTGACCAGCCAGGTTCAAATCCTTCCTCTGCCACTTGCTAATGTGTGATCTTGGGCAAGTTGTGTGACTTCTCTGGGTCTTGGTTTCCTCGTCTATAAAGTGCAGATAATAATATCAGCTACCTCATAAAGGTGTTGTGAGGATAAAAGTGGTTGCTTTTTGTAAATCACTAAATAGGCTGCATGATACATAATAAGTACTTCATAATAAGTATTAGCTATTGGCATTACTCCTGCTACTCATCCACCTATGAGCCATTGGCATTAGTTTATAGGAGTGAACTAATTCTACATTTGGGGAGTTGTGGTAGCTGGGAGAAGGGTGGGGGTGGTAGAGAACAGGAAAGGAGAGCTGAGCCATGAGAATGACAGAACCTGTAGGACAAGGACATTTATTATGACTTCCTTGACGATTTCACTAACCACCTTCTCAGAGTCCCAGAGAGCAAGGCTGGAAGACAGAGATCCCATTTGACCCTTCCTTCTTGGCACCCACCTCTAAAGACCTAGGGAGATTTCTTCCTTGCCTCTCCTTTAGCTCTCGTCTGATCATACCTGAGCACCACGAAGACAACTTGGCCATTATGAGGAAGCAGAGCCCGCAGGGAATGGGTGTTTGGATTGAGAACCTTTGGGAAGACTACCGAAAAGCCGCTTGCCTCGCCCTCTCAGTTTGCAAAAGCTCAGAGGCTGGAGCACCTGCCCAGGTACCGGGACTGGGAAGACTGGTGGGGAAAAGAAGCTGCTTCTTCATTTACCGGTGCAAAATCAGACAAGAGCAACATGGCTTCGCCTCCTGGGCCTGCTTTAACAAATCACCACAAACTGAGTGGCTTAAAACCACAGAAATGTACCCTCTCACATTCGAGAGGCCAGGCTCTCCCTAATGGCTCTAAGGACAGCTTCCATTCCCCTTCCTAGCTTCTGATGGTTGCTGGTGGTGATGGGATGGGGTGTGTGTGTGTGTGTGTGTGTGTGTGTGTGTGTCTGTGTGTCTGTGTCCCTGTTTTATCTTCCTATAAGGACACCAGTCATTGAATTACAGTCTATCCTCCTGTAGTATGACTTTGTCTTAACTAATTACATCTGACCTACAAAGACCCCATTTCCAAATAAGGTCACATTTCCTTTTTAGTCCTTGTAAACTGACAAATTATAATTTTATAATATACTAATGGAGTACAATATGATGTTATAATACTGGTATACAATGTGGAATGATTAACTCAAGCAGTTCACATATTCATCACCTCAGATATTCATTTTTTGTGGTGAGAACATTTGAAATTTACTTTTAGCAAGTTTGCAATATACATTATTATTAACTACAGCCACAATGCTGTGCAATAGACCTCTTTGTTTGTTTGTTTGTTTTTTGAGATGCAGTCTCACCCTGTCACCCAGACTGGAGTGCAGTGGCGCAATCTCGGCTCACTGCAAGCGCCACCTCCCAGGTTCACGCCATTCTCCTGCCTCAGCCTCCCGAGTAGCTGGGACTACAGGCGCCCGCCACCACACCCGGCTAATTTTTTGGAATTTTTAGTAGAGACGGGGTTTCACCGTGTTAGCCAGGATGGTCTCGATCTCTTGACCTCGTGATCCGCCCGCCTCGGCCTCCCAAAGTACTGGGATTACAGGCGTGAGCCACCGCGCCTGGCCAATAGACCTCTTAAACTTATTCCTCCTCTCTAGCTGAAACTTTGTAGCCTTTGACCAGCATCTCCACACTCTCCTGAACAACCTGCAGTCTCTGGGAACCACCATTCTACCCTCTGCTTCTATAAGCTCAACCGTTTTAGATTCCATAAATAAGTAAGAACATGCACCATTTGTTGTTCTCTACCTGGCTTATTTCATTTAGCATAAGGTCCTCCAGGTCCATCTATGTTGTGACAAGTGATAGAATTTCCCTCTTCTTTAAGACTATCATTCTAATATGTCTATACACCATATTTTCTTTATCCAGTCATCCACTGATGGACACTTAGATTGATTTCACATCTTGGCTATAGTGAAGAGGGCTGCAAAAAGCACGGGAGCGCAGATGTCTCTTTGACATTCTGATTTCAAATCCCCAAATCAGGCCACATTCTGAGATCCTGGCTAGGCATGAATTTTGGGGGAGTGCTATTCCACTCAGTACCCACAGCAAACATAGAAAACAGTGTGGATTTTCCAGCTGCTTCTTGCTCCTTAGAATGAACACTGCAGCGTGAATCAGGCCTCAATTCAGAGGGGGCAAGAGAGTGTGTGAGGTGGAGAAACCCTGGAAGACACATAGAAGCTGCAATGACAAGGGTCACAGTAATGCCATTTGTCAGGAGCCACGTGCTAAGAACAAAGGCAGAGGAAAAGCGAGAAAACAGACAATGAAATCTATGTCCAAACTGAGAGGTGTGTACCCAGGAGCTGAGTGAAGACTCCTGGAAGAACAAGAAATGAAAAGCTACAAGAATGGTACTTAATATAAGAATGGCCATTCATTTATTCATTCATTCATCTGCTCATTCATTCATTATGTGCCAAGTACGTCCTCATATTAAGTACCACCTTCTACCACCACTGCTAGGCACTGAGGTGACAGGGACCAGTGCTACCTAATGGAATTGTGTCTGTTTGTCCTGGTGTCCTTGTTCTCTAGCTGGAGGGTGAGAGGAGACACTGAGACATAACAAATAGTCCCAATAATGCTTGATAGTACAAATGTAAAAATATAAGTTGGATATAGAGGTTCACAGATCTCAAGCCTGTATGCTATCCATATGAGGGGCTGGTAAGCCGGCATGAAATTGAACCCCCGTGGAGTTTATGGCAGAAACTTCCTCTTTGGCAGGGTGTGGCTACTCACATCTGTAATCTTAGCACGTGGGGAGGCAAAGGAGGGAGGATCACTTGAGCCCAGGAGTTCAAGACCAGCCTGGCCTACATAACAAGCTCCTCTCTAAATAATAATAAAATATTTAAAAATTAACTAGGCATGGTGGTATCCGCCTGTGATCCTAGCTACTCAAGAGGCTGATGCGGGAAGATGACTTGAGCCCAGAAGTTAACCTAGAGGTGGCAACCAGCTCTGATTGCACCACTGCACTTCAGAGAAGAAAAGGAAGAAGAAGAAAAGGAAGAAGAAGAAAAGAAGAAGAAGAAGAAGAAGGAGAAGAAGGAGAAGAAGGAGGAGAAGGAGGAGGAGAAGGAGGAGGAGGAGGAGGAGGAGGAGAAGGAGAAGAAGAAGGAGAAGAAGAAGAAGAAGAAAAGAAGAAGAAGAAGGAGGAGGAGGAGGAGGAGGGAGAGGGAGAGGAGGAGGAGGGGAAGGGGAAGGAGAAGGAGAAGGAAGAAAAAGAGGAAAAATCAGAAAGAGGAGAAGGGAGGAAGGGAGGAAGGGAGGGAGGGAGGGAGGAAGGAGAAAGAGAGAGAGAAATCTCTTTTCACTCCATTAAAAGCTCATTCCCCTGCAAGACCTATTACAGTACATCTGTTTATATACCCATCTTCCTCACTATAGTGTGATCCTCCAGAGAGCAGTGGCACTCCCTTATCCCTGTTTCCCCGACAGATACTAGCAAAGCATGGGGCCCACAGCTAGCAATCATGTTGCATCTATGAAGACTGTCTTCCATAAAAGAAAATGTGGCATCAAATAAGGCTTGCTTTGGCCAATGAAATGTAAGCAAAGTGACATTTCATTTTCCAGCACATGCTTTAAGAGTTAGTGCACAATTTGTCACATTCTCTTTTTTTCCTCTGCAGTGTTGACCACCTTTTTCAGATGGTGGTTATTTAATCAGCCTGGGTACCTGAGAGAGGAGACATGTAGCAGAGCCCCCAGATGTCTTGCGATGGACAAGTCATATGTGTGAGAAATAACCCTCTGTGTAATAAACCACTAAGATTTGGGGTTTTTTTGTTATCACAGCCAAATCTATTCTACGTGACTCATTTGCCAGTGTACTCTTGTGAGTTGAGTTGCTTTCCTGAATAGAGGTGAAGGGTTTTACTAAGCCATTAATTGCACTCATTTAGTTCACAAAACATCAGTCACTCACTATAAACAGAGTACTATACTAAGAGCTAGGGTCACAGAAATGATTAAGATGTTGTCTGTCCTCATGGAATTCCCAGTCCAAGGAGGAAGGCAGCAATGTTCCTGTATGGCTGTACAGGATATTAAAATAAAGAAATATTTTTATATAATTGGGAAATAGCACTGCCCCAAGACACTTAGATGTCTCCTCCATTCTGCCTCAGCTACCCCAAACCCTCCTTGCACACCCCATCCCCCGCCCAGAAATGTGCGCGTGCGCGCACACACCCACACACACACACACTTGTGTTTATTCATTTTCTGTGTGCATTATGCATGCCTTAGACCTGAAAACCCTTCACTTCTATTATGCAACATGGTAAGTCCTCCAGTAGGGCATTGTTCTGCCTGTTCTTTCTCTTCATGTAGAATGAATTTTTGTCCCCACCATATCATCCAAACTTGTACCATGGAATCACTAACATTTTATTACTTTTCCTTATTTCATTGCCTATCTTTTCCTGTAGATCTAGTGTGTGCTGTGAGGTCAGGAATCATATTTTATTCATCTCTGTATGGCATGTGGCACAAAGTACCACAAATAAGATGGTTCTGGATTTGTCAGGGAAGAGTGACCAGGACAGAGGCAACAAGAGGAAGGGCTAAGGAATGAATCCTTCAGAACACCAACAATCACAGAGTGGAAAGACAAAGAGGAGGCAGCAAAGGGGACCAAGAAGAAACAGGGAGAGAAATAGGAGGAGAAGTAGGAAATGGAGTTGCAGAAAGACCAAGAGAGAAGAAGCAGGGGCAGGCCAGTGCCCCACAGCAGGTGCAGCAGAGATACCCATCAGGTGGAGGGTTGAAGGTAGGCGGGGGAAGCTGGCATTAGGGACATCAGATTGACGTTAGGAAGAGCAGTTTAGTCATTAGTTGAGAAGGAGGGTGGTGATCCAGATGACAACTGGATGAAAAGAGAATGAGAGGTGAGACCGTGGAGACAGTGAAAGTTTGGTGCTAAAGTAGGGAAAACAGCCAGTCAAGAAGTGAGAGAAGAGTAGACTGAGGGAGACATTTCTGCAGAATAAGAGAAATCTGAATGCGTCTTGTGCCATTTGTACACCCGACCCAGACTGTACACTTCCATGACATGGTCAGGGTTGGGGTAGGGTCTGGACATGAGAACAACACTCACTTTGCCTCCGTTTGGGGCTCAAATTCACAGTCTTAGTCCTGTTGGTCTCCAGCTATGAACACATTTCTGAGCTCCTGGCTTCCTCTTCCAGGATGCTCATCTAGGAGGAAGAAGAAAACTCAGCTTCAGAGATCTGCATCTGCAGTGTCGCTGATTGCTCTCAGATCCAGGGGCTCCCATGGATTAACCATAATGATAGCTCCATAGTTAACTCTGCTCGTGTTTCTGCCCAGCTTTCACAAGACCAACACTGCCTTACTTCTGCATCTCACATCTGTATTTATGGGGTTGTAATAAATACAACTTTTCCAGTCATGACAACAAAATGTTCCTTAATATTCTCAAATGTTCCTTGTTTAAAATCTCCTCTTCTGGATCCTTTGGTTCTTTAAAACTTTCAAAGTCCCTGGAGCAGGTGTATTCTATCTGGAGACACTGGAGGCAGGGGGGAAACTTCTGAAAGAGAACTGCCCTGAGTTAGAGGTTATGTGCTCTGTCTTTAAGTTCCTTGGCTGACAAACCTCCTGTCTTTGAGGAAATGCTTCAGTTAGTTTTCTCCAAACAGCCTAGAATTAGTCATTTCTTCCCATTTAAGATGATATACTATTAAAGCAATCTCCTAAGCGATTACTGAAATTATTCAGATAGAACCACTGTGATAACACATTATAGGCATGTTACTTAGCAACCAAAGAATATAGGCAGTCTTAAAAATTAAGACAGAAAAAGTGAGGAGACATATTTCATTCAAAACCAGTTTTACAATGATCCATAAAAGCCACCAGAAAATCACTGTAATGAATAAGGTAATGGCAACAAGATTAACTTTAATTACGTATTTAGACATCGTGCCCAAGCTCTTCAACAAGCGTCAGTAGGAAGCTGAGCAGTGGTCCATCTTTTGCAGCAGAACTGCCCGTGAGTGGCCAGAGCCACAGTTCCATGAGGTGCGGCCAGGGTGGAGTTTCCAATCGCCCCCTGGCCTTCTTCTCAGCATCCTCATCTCAGGAGCCTCTATTTCTAAACCTGACTCTTTCCACTGTCACCTCTACCACCACCCTCACCACCATGGGTGGGGCTGACCAGCTGGATCTCACTCAGCGCAGGTACTGTGGAGTGAGTCTGTGGCTACCAGCACACCCCAGAGAAGCCAGGGAGCTCCCTGGGTCAGAGACCAACAATGTAGGCATTATCTCAGACAGCTGCTTTACCAGTGGTGCCCTGGGTCAAAAGGGAAAATAAGAATACAGTGTGAGGCATGTACAATACAGCCAATGAGCAGACAACTCAACGCTTGTGCCTCGCTGGTAGGAGGCTAGGAACGTCAAGCATTCAGAGGTGTGTGTGTGTCTGTGTTTGTGTGAATATAACAGATTAAAAACCTACTCTGTGCTAGACATTATAATACTAGACGCATTTTACTCTAATCCTCTCAACAGCCTAGCAAAATAAACACTTTTACACCTGTTAAAATTTTCTTTTCTTTTAAATAATTGTAGATTCACAAGATTACAGAGAAACCTACAGGGAAGCTCTGCCCACAACTCCTCTGCTCCCAATGCTGAAATCTTACACCACTGTAGTATGATAGCGCAGTCAAGAAATTAACATTGGTATAATCCATAAACCTTATTTAGATTTCACCGGTTATACACACACTGGCTACACAGAAATCTAAAATCCCAGTGTAGGGCACCTGTTAGAGCAGGGCCTAATGAATGTCAGTGTTGGAAACAACTGTGACCCAGGTCCATGTAACTGTAGGACCAATGGGGCTGTGGACCTATCTGGTAGCTCCATCCCCAAATCCAGATGTATTGTGCAGCAGAAATAGGTACAACAGAGTAACTAGCAAAATCTCTACACTCATTTCCTAACCTGTTGAGTGAAGGCTAAATTACGGTAGGAAGAATCAAGCGGAAACCCCAGCAACTATCCTCCTCTCCCCAGTGCTCACTCTCAGCCAAGGCAGAAAAGCAAAGGCAAAATACATATCTGGAGGGACCGAGAGATTAGTGCCACCATCAAAGCCCCGAGAGACAAAGTGATGGTGGTTCCCATCACATCCCTAATTTATTACAGTTTCACCTAAAACAAAGGTCAGTTGGGTTATGAAGAATGACCACAGATTATCAAAAACAAAATCTGATGATGATAATGACAATCAAAGCTGCAGTTTAATTTGTAGCATCTTTACTGTCAGGGCCAACATTTACTATTACCTGAACCCTAATCGGCAGGACTAAGT
This sequence comes from Colobus angolensis palliatus, assembly GCF_000951035.1. Taxonomy (NCBI): domain Eukaryota; kingdom Metazoa; phylum Chordata; class Mammalia; order Primates; family Cercopithecidae; genus Colobus; species Colobus angolensis. Next base: position 1,072,813 of record NW_012115766.1, read on the forward strand.
CAGCTTTTATATCTACACAGCTTGGAGGGATTGTGATGAACTTGATATCTCACAGAGCGTCATGCTGGTCCATTATATTGATGACATTATACTAATTGGTCTTATGATCAGATCATATTAAGGATCCTAGATGCCTAAGGAGACATGTGCATGCCAGAGGTCAGGAGATAATCCCTGTGGAACTTCACGTGGGCCTGTAATAGTGAAGTTTCTAGGGGTCCAGTGGGGTGCAGAGTGGCAGGACTTCCCTCTAAAGTAAGAGCCAAGTTGCTGCACTTTGCACTAACTTCCACAAAGAAGGCATGATGCTTGGTGGCCCTCTCTTGTTTGGGGAAGCAATATATGGCAAGTATGAGTATGTGCGATTACAGTTCATTTGCCAGGAAAACCATAAGGCTGACAGTTTAGAGTTTAGCAGAAATCAAAAGAGGATTCTTCAGCAGGTTGATGCTGTGGTGCAAGCTGCCCCGCCATTTAAACCTTATTACCAACAGACCCAATGGTATGGAAAGGGTCTGTGGAGCTCCACTGGGGTGGCTGACAAGCCCCAAATGCTCTCCTTTGCTGACAACTATTCTCTATCCTAAAAGCAGCCGATGTCTGGCTACTGGACCCTGGTAGAGGCTTTACGCTTCACCAGGGGATACCAACTTGACAGTGCAACCCAACTGTCCAGCATGAATTACATTCACCAAACCACCAAGTCAGACGTGTACAGCAACATTCCACAACAAATTGAAAGTGGTACATAGGAGACCAAGCCCAAGAAGATCCAGAAAGCGTGCACAAACTGCACCAACCGCTGTCTCTCACTGCCCCGACTCCAGCAGCCACTGCTCCACCACCTCACCCTTACCCACACCTGTGACCTCAGGGCGATCCTAGATCCAGTTAGCAGGAAAAGATAAATGACAGGCCTTGTCTACAAATGAATCCTCATGGTGTGCAGGCATGAGCCAGATGTGGATGCCTTTAGCACTACACTTTTAAAGATGGCCCTGAAAGGCAGTGATGAAGTTATCTTGGTGGGCAGAACTTCGAGTGGTACATCTAGTCTCCCACTTCATGCAGAAGGAGAAATGGCCTGGGATACAAATCTGTAATGACTCGCAGGCAACAGCTAATGGCTTGGCTGCTTGCTCACAGACTTGGAAAGAATTGAAAAATTAGTGACAAGGAAGTCTGGGATAGAGACACATAGGTGGTTCTTTTAAAATGAGCATGGAACCCAAAGATGTTTATGGCTCAGGTATATGTCGGCCAGAGACACACCTGACAAAGGAGTGTCTAGTAGCCAGGTGGAAAAGAAAGCCCATTCAAAGCCTGTCAGTCAGCCACTCCAGCGCCTGCTCCATGGAGGCTGTGCACGCTCGACAGCATGATCTTCCTTCACCATGTCTGATCTGGCCACCACAACTCCAGGGTACCCAACCCCCCAAACTCAGAGGCTGACACTGAGTCCCCAGTATGGCAGGATCCCCTGGAAAAAATAGTCAGTGCCTTGCGGAAAGGATATTTTGTCCTCACACGAAGAGATACATTAAAAATGTGAATTTACCTCCCCTCTCAGCACTTCCACTGACACCCTGTTCTTAGATGTAAAGAATGTTTTGTCAGTCAGGCACATGCTTGTAATTCCAGCTACTTGGGAGGCTGAGGCAGGAGAATTGCTTGAACCAGGAAGCCGAGGGTTGCACTGAGCCAAGATGGCACCACTGCACTCCAGCGTGGGCAACAGAGCGAGACTCCATCTCAGAAAAAAAAAAAAAAAAAAAAAAAAAAGGAATGTGTTGTCCATTTTTAAGTGTGTAAATATTTCAGCCCTAGTATTTTTTAAAGACTTGTTATTTGCCTCTATTTTTCGACAACTATTTCTACAAAGTAAAACTCATTAAATACATTGTCTCTATGATTATTTTCAAGGTTTCACCAAAGGTAGGAGATGCAAATCCAAGACCTTCTTTCAATACAGAATATAGATTTACCGTTAAAGTAAAAACTTCATCAAAAAGTTCTTCCTGCAATTCAATCTAGTCCAAGGTGCAATTATAGTAACTCAAAATCAAATTTTAAATATAGTTTGAATTCCCGTTGTTTAATTTGTTCTGTTTTTCTCTTGCTTTTTATAGAGGTGAATTCTAATGCCTTCCCAGGCAAGCTTTTCTCTCAATAATTACAATTCACCAAAAACTTCAAAAGCTGAAGACTTTCATGTGTCATCCTTTGAATACGATAATTAAAAACTTCCAGCTGATTTTAAACAAACTATAACCCAAATTTATCAGAAACATAAATAGAAAATTCAATGCCCTTGTGGAACACAAAGGTTAGTTTACAAAGTCATTCTTCAAAGCCTCAAGCATTACTCAACTCTGGCCCATAGTTGGCAGTGAAGAGAGAAAGCATCATCTTTTTTACAAAAAAAGATACAAAAGAAAATGTTGTAGCTCAAATACTGCAACTCTGATAAAGTGCAAATATTTGTAAATTTTGATAATGACAGCTTCTGTTTTGGTTAGTAAAATGTTTTAGCTTGTTTGAATAAAATTATAATCTTGTGTGTATAACAGATTCATGCCTCATAGGCTCTTATTTTAGTAAAAACATTCTTTGACCACAATACTTGGTCCTACCAAAATTTGTTTTGGTCATTATCACCATAAATATAACTAACTTTGAAACTATAAATGTCTCTAATATCAAACTTTATTTACAATAACTTTATTACAATAATGTTCCCTTCAAAGACTGAACTTCCAAAAGCTTTATTTTGATTCCATGAAGCAGATGAAAAACACAAACATTATTGGAATTAACTAACTTCAATTTGAAGACTCTAAGGACATTGATCTGAATCAATCTTCATTTACCTGTTTACAAAGTTCTGCTAATGTCACGAAAATATAAATAGCTATCATTTCACTTTCTATAAATGAATGAGAAAATTTGGAATTCTAAATGAGCAAGATTAGTTTAGAAGACTAGTTATTTGATCTAAATGAAAAGTAATGATTAACCAAGTAATGTGTAAAAGCACCTTCTGCAACTGCAGGTGCTAAATTGTCATCTTTAGGCACAGTCTTATTAAAATAATTACCAATTTTTGAAGCAGATGCTGAAGTTTCTTCATGAGATTTTTGTCTTCTGCTTTTTATGTGGTCAGTGAGGCAGAATAGGATCTGCAGACAGGGAGCACTTCAGCCTTTGATTGGTCATCAGCCCCAGTCTTTGTTTGTATAGGGGGTAACTTCACTTCAACCTCCAATTGGTCACAGGCCAAGTCTTCATTTGCATAGAGTATAACTTCACTTCAGCCTCTATTGGTCACGGGCCAAGCCTTCACTTCAGCCTCCAACTGGTGGCAGGCCAAGTTTTCTTTTAAATAGGGAGTAACCAATAGGAAATCTCTAAAGGGTATTTAAACCTCAGAAAATTTGCAACTAGGGCTCTTGAGCCTCTTGCTCCAGCCAGCTCCTGCTCTGTGGAGTGTACTTTCACTTCAATAAATCTATGCTTTTGCCTTCCGTTGCCTGGTTTGTGCATTTTGTCCAATTCTTTGTTCAACACACCAAAAACCCATACAACTCCTAGTCAAGACTCTCCACCAGTAACAGTCAGTAATATCATTATGGGTCCCCTGATGGGTGGTAAATATTGACAAACATTGGTGGCAAGTTACACATTCATCATCAACTTTTTTAAGAAGTAAAAAAATGTATTACTTAAGTTTTCATTAAACACAGATCACCATTTTTGTCGGTTTTTGCTACCAAAGAGTTTATCAAAAACAAGTAAATAAGCCAGGCACGGTGGCTCATGTCTGTAATCCTAACACTTTGGGAGGCCAAAGCAGGCAGTTTGCTCAAGTCTAAGAACTAGAGACCAGCTGGACAAGATAGGGAGAGCCTGGGCATCTCTACAAAAAATTAGCCAAGTATGATGGTGCATGCCTATAGTCCCAGCTACTCAGGAGGCTGAGGCAGGAGGGTTGCTTGAGCCTGGGAGGCAGAGGTTGCAATGAGATATAATTGCACCACTGTATTCCAGCCTGGGTGACAGAGCAAGACCCTATCTCAATAAATAAATAAATAGTTGTAGTCATTGAACCATAAAATAAATGATAATGCCAGAGTATTCAGACTACTTTTCCTATTCTCCATGGCAGAATAGCACAGCCTCTACTTCTATACACATTTACTGTACACCTATCTTATAATCCCACATTTCTCAATGACCACAGTGACCAGCAGCCTGGTGGCCACAGCACAGGCCATTGTCCAACTGTGTGGTCAACCAAGTGTCTGATGAGGGCAGTAACATTGAATCTATCTTCCACCACCATCTGAAATTGGATGGAGTTAGCCATCTCCAGCTAGTTGTACCTTAGCACACCTTTTTTTATCAACGAACACCCTGCACGGTCCTTGAAAGAGAACATTCCATCTGGAAGTGGGTTATCACTGGGTGCCTTCCACATTAACCACATGTTAAAGTAAGAATTCTGCTCAGTGCATATGTGTATCCCACACTTCTAGATGAGGGTGTGGTGGAAGCTGGAAATATGAAGTGGAAATCATCTTGGTTGAGGTTAGTGCAATTATTAATAATAATAGTTTGTTTAAAAATTAAAAATCTAGAACAAACGATTACACTGAGCAGGCCACCAGCAGAATAGTCACAAACTGGGACAGATCCATGAAAACTGCTATAGTCACCTTATCAAAGGGGGAATTTATACTGGAAAGACTGACTGTCAGCCTTAACACTAGCAACACTAAAGTTGGAACAGGCATACATCATGTGCCTCCTGTGTGCTGTAATATGAAATGTGAAGTCCCACCTACAAAGCTTTGCTGCTAAAAATAAAAAAACAATCTGAATCTAATCAACCTCCCTGGCACTTCCAGGAAATGTGATGGACAACTTAAATGACACCACAAGAAAGCAAACAAACAATACTAGAATATGGGCATTCCATGGGAAAACTATCTTGGTTTCTTAAACAAGTAACTGGAATTAAAAAAAAAAAAAAAAAAAAAAAAACATATGCAGCAGGGGAAACAGGGAAACTGCTCTTGGGTTAAAGAGACACTAGATCCAATTACCAAATTAATAAGAGGATCTTATTTAGATCCCTGTTTAAATAACCAACACTAAAAAGCCATTTTGAGACAATCAAGATGTCAGAAGGTACCAGGAATTACTGTTACTTTTCATGTAATCATTGTGTTATTTTTTAAAACGTTTTGTTTTCATGAATTTCTGCTGAATTATATGGTGATGATATAACGTGCTTTCTGAGATTTGCTCTAAAATACCTCAACAGAGAACACATGATGGACAAATGAAGCAAGTATAGCACAATCATGCTAAGTCTAGAATCTGGGTGTTGGGTAGATGGAAACTTATTATACTATTAATATGCATAGAGTATGCATATTACTCTATGCATAATGTAACAATTTATATCATTGATTACATTTGTGATTATTATATTCATATAACATAACCAATATGATATATTATTAAAATGTAATTAATATTAGGCCTTATTATACTATTCTTTCTTCTTTTATGCATATTTTATATTTTGTCTTTAAAATTAAAAGTTTAAATGTTGAATAAGGTAGGGCCAAGAATGTTTTAAGCTCTCCCTCTGTTTTTCAATGAATCCATTGGTCAATCCTGCTTCAGTTAATCAAAGAGCCAGGATTCTTTCAAGGTAGCTAAAAGAGATTTTGAATGCTACCACTACAAAGAAATGATAATGTTTAAAGTGTGCATATGGTAATTACCCTGATTTGATGTATACAATTACACATGCATTGAAACATCACACTGTACCCCATAAATATGTTATTATTGTGTCAATTATAAAGTTTTTTAAATTAATTTTTTTCAATAACAGCAAGGATTCTACCGGTTAGTTAGACTGCAATGTTTCTATTTTTGGAAACCACTTTTCCTTCATTTTCTTCTTGTTACAATTACAGCTAGAATGTGGTGTTTGCTATCCATTTTCATTCAGGTCGTTCTGGGTTTTAGCTGGTAGGCATTCATATTAGCTTCTGTCACCCAACTTGGCCTTTATAAAACCCAGCCAAGATATTGGAAATGAACTGAGCTCCCTGGGTCATCCCACCATGCCTTTACCTGTCCACCAATCTCTTCATTGTGGGTTCTTAGGGTCTGATTGCCTTTATTTAATTTATTAAAGCCTTCCTTCCATCGACAGCTCTTCCCTCTGACATCTCTGGCCATAGGCTCCCATTCTGTATTCTGTGAAAGATGGTTTCCTGACAGCTAATGTCCTTGACCAACATGTCCAGCTTTTTTCTCTCTCCAGTGTGTCACATCTCCTGGTCTGACAAATGTCACTTGCCTCCTACTAGACCTGTTTCTTTGGAGCTCACCCATTCTATTTGTCAGTCCTACCCCATTTCATCTTAGTCATATAGGAAAGATGATATTTGCCTGGGTGATTTGTTTGTTGGTTAGTTTGGATTTTTTTTGAGACAGAGTCTCACTTTGTCACCCAGGCTGGAGTGCAATGGCACAATCTCGACTCACTGCAACCTCCACCTCCCAGGGTCAAGGAATTTTCACGTCTCAGCCTCCTGAGCAGCTGGAATTACAGATGCCCACCACCATGCCTGGCAATTTTTGTATTTTTAGTAGAGACAGGGTTTTGCCATGTTGGCCAGGCTGGTTTTTAACTCGTGACCACAAGTGATCCGCCTCCTTGGTTTCCCAAAGTGCTAGGATTACAGGCGTAAGCCACCGTGCTGGGCCATTGTCTAGGTGTTTCTAAATCTGCAAGGTTTTATTATTTTCCATACCCTGTGCATTTGTATAAAATCATCAGAAGCCAGAAATGTTTTTTCCAATCATTTGGCTTTTTTTTTCTTATTTTTTTTTTTCTGGAAGCACATGTAATGCCTCTCTTTTTAGTCTTCTAAATCACCTAGCAGTGTTCCTGATATATAGCAGATACTGCATAAATATTTTTGCAGTGAAAATATTATATATACCCACCATTCTGTAGCATCCAGGATTAGAAATATTTTCCTTTTCTCCCCAGTAAGTGCTGATTTAAAGCTATTAGAATCCAGTTGAGCAAATCTTCCACCAAATACAGTCTTCCAGGTCTATTGAGATACATTTTATTCTTTAGCAGGATCTTGCCTACCCCCACCCCATCTCCAGTATTAAGAGCCAAAGTTCAGAAAACTACCATTAGCTGTGTGACCATAATCAAGTTACTTAACTTCTCTGTGCCTTTGTTGAGGAACTGTAAAAGAATAATCATGTCCACCTCATAGAAAATCAAACAAGCTGATGAACACAAAGCACTTAAAACAGTGCCTGACAAATAGTATCCAGCAGATGTTAGCACATTATTACTGGAATCACTAAGCTGTTACTGCCTTGACTCTGGTTGTTTTCATCTTTGACTGACATTGAATTTTTTTTTTAATAGCAAAGAGGTGTTAAGGTAATGAGGACAAAAAAATCCAAATCCTGAATACGAAAGCAACATTAGCAGAATTCCGGGACATGTGCCAACAGACCAGCAGGCAGCACCAGCATTTTATTCCTATTAAAAGACTTGTTCATCTACAAAGTGATGCCTGCAAGCAGCCTCTGGAAGCAGCTGCGGGTGAGTCCTCTGCATTTAAAGGTTATTTGCTGACTGGGACAATCTGCCCACTCAATAGTTAGGGAAAGGAATAAAGAGAAGACTTGTAAGACCAGAAGAACCTTCAACTTGTCTAAAATGAAAAATTAAATCACCCCTTTTCCTGAATGTTATTTTCCAAGATAGGAAGGATGGACTGAAGATGTTGTTATGCCAAAAACCCAGTGCCAAGGATGAAAAGTTCCGATATGCACCTTAAGAAAAATGTGTAGGAAGGTGAGCCTTCCAGAAATGTGGCTAAAAATACTCAGGACCAGACTCAGAACTGAGACAGAACTTAGAGGGCATCTCATTTATTTCCATTACTTTACAGGTGAGGAAACCGTCCCGGTGAGATTAGCACTGTACCAGACCCAGATCTCCCCTTTTCCCATTTTAAGCAGCCCTGGATGGTTCAGTTAGACCAAAGGTACACTATTCAACTCATAGTAGAAGAGGCAGATAATCTATTAATGAAGAACTAATGGACAAAAATATCCTTTATAACTTTTGGAAGAATGAAATAGAAAAATACAAACCAACATATGGAACATAATAAAGAAAACATAGAAAGACTCCTCCCAAACTTTACCCAGTGTGAATGCTGCCAGAGAAAATCATTCCTAGAATTTTCAAATGTATCTCAAATCATATAATTTCCAGCAAGTCCTTCTCTTGATTTCTCCAGGATAAACTTAGTGGACTCCAACTTACTGTCATCATTTCCAGTGTTCTTTATTGCTTCCAAAACCCTAGCCAGAGGTTTTATTCACTATGGATGCCCTCTACCAAGTCTGAGAGCTAAGAAAGGCATTGAGAAGAGGTATGGAGTAGAAGATTTAAAGATACAGTCATTATATATAAGCTATTTATTTCAAAGGGGCTTAAACATTTGATGGATAAGAGGATGGATGGGTGGGTGGGTCAGTGTATTTAAAGTTTTTTGAGAGGTCCTATAGCATACTGGTTAAGAGTACAGTTTCTCAAGTCAGAATGCCTGAGCTTAAATCCCAGCTCCATAATCTTCTGGTTATGTGATCTTGGGTGGGGTACTTAATCTCTACATATCCCAGTTTCTTTTTTCTTTTTTTCTTTTTTTTTTTTTTGAGGCAGAGTCTCACTCTGTCGCCAAGCTGGAGTTCAGTGGTGCAGTATCAGCTCACTGCAACCCCCGCGCCTCCCGGCTTCAAGTGATTCTCATGCCTCAGCCTCCCAAGTAGCTGGAATTACAGGCATGCACCACTACACTCAGCTAATTTTTGTATTTTTAGTAGAGACAGGGTTTCACCATGTTGGCCAGGATGGTCTCAAACTCCTGACTTCGTGATCTACCTGCCTTGGCCTCCCAAAGTGCTGGGATTACAGGCGTGAGCCACCGTGCCTGGCCTATCTCAGTTTCTTCATCTGTAAAATAGGTGTGATAGGGAACTTAGCTCAAACCGTTGTGAGAATTAAATGTGTTAATGCACATACAACCTGCAGAAAGTTCTCTGGCATACAGCAAAGATGTCATTAAACCTTCACTACTACTATCCAGTGGTCACTCGTCTGGCAAACACAGTTATCTGGAAAAGTGCCAAAGTAAACCTTTTAACAAAACCTGGGCACCACGTCTCGGCTGCTTAAGTCATAGACAAGCTTCATCTTGTTTTACAATAAATTCTAACAACTATATCTGCTCTCCCTGTACAGAAAATTAAAGTAACAGGTAATTGTCTTCCTCCAGATGCCAGCCCCAGAAGCAGCTCCATAATTACTCATGCAAACTAATTTTGTGGAACACCTACCGTCTCCATAGCACAGTGAGAAGACCAGATATTTTCCGTACTCCAGGAGGTCACAATCTGGTAGGGAAAATGAGTTATACACAAATGCATAGGTGACACCACAGAGTTAAAGTAGCAGGTGCAAGAGAAACAGCAGATTGGGTGTGATCCATGTTAACCAAGCCACACAGAGGAACAAGTGTTGCTTCTGGGTGTAGGGAGACCCACGGGCCCTGGTAGACAGGAAGCTACAGCTGCCAATATACAGACAGGAGGAACCTCCACTCACCCTCCAAGGTGAATACCACCAGGCTGCCAAAAAATTAAAATGATGATTTTTGGAGGAAGACATGCATACACAAACCTGTGTGTGGAAACCAGACATAAACCCACAGACCATCAGTCAGTATCACAGACAAGGCTGCATGAGTCACCATTGGGTTCCTTTATGGCTGTGTCTCCTTCACGGGAGACACCGGGCCTCCAGGAGCACCAGGATTTCTTCCAGCTTTCCAAGCTGTGAGTCCCCACCCCTGCAACTCTCAGCTTCCCCTGCCCTGCCCTGGCTCTTCCTAAGACTGCAGAAGCCTACCATGAACGCACATTTCCTAAACTGCAGACTCATTCCTTTAATAACTCTTAATGTCAATTTAGCCAGCACAGCCTGTGCAGCAATTTATGACTGAGTAGGAGGCAGAACAAAGTTGGGTAAGCAGGATGAGTAAGCTTTCCCAAGCCTCCCTTCTATTAGCTGGGTTGGCAAGGGACTTGGTGAAGGCTTTAAAACTCACATTGAAAATGACTGCTTTTTCCTGGCCGTCCGCACATGGTTCAGCCATGTTGTAATGATTAACAGGTCTGTCTCACCTGCAGAAAGTTTGTAATGGTCACTTTCCTACTGAGGTGGCTGGCAATTGCTGTCCAGAGCTGGTCCCCACAGGGACACTCATGGAAGTGGACCTGCCATCCTCAAAATTCCAGTGTCTTTTCTAAAAGGCATCAGAGAACAGTCTTGCACTTAGAGTCAGAAAGACCATTTGTCATCAGCCTGGACAGTGTCTCTGACATGAGGCTGTGCTTAAAAGCTGACTTTAGTTGCATGAATGTACTGGAGAAGGGCCCAGGCCTATGGCTCTGGGTTGGTCAGCATCCACGGTCTAGTCTGTCCAGGAAGGCTACAGGACTTTCCACCTCCCTCCCTCACTGCAGGGGAAACGGTCCATTTTTAAGACATTTGCCTGAGATGATCCCTTGAACACACTGCTGGTCTCTTAAAACTTGGCCCTAATATCACTGAAAAAAAATTATAGAAATGAAGGAAATCTGCGTGGAGTGGAAGGGAAGCTGGAGGCGAAGCATTGCCATTTCTAAGTAATTTGGGTTGGAAAGAGAGGAAGACACTGGAGGATGCGCTTTGTTTCTGGAAAACAGCTCAAATGGGCCATTTGGGTATGTAAATATCAAGCCAGGACCATAATTGGAGAAGAGGCTTTTGAGACACAGCTGTGGTTCTTGAGACTGAAAAGCTCTTTGTGCTCACAAAAAAAATAATGTCTGCATGTAAAGCACACTTTCTACTCCATACATTGAGTTGCCTTTGGGGAAATTTTACTTCATTTTATATTTTAAGAATGGGTTCAGTCATTTTGATGCAAGAAAATTGCTGTTTGTTCTTGGGGTGATATGCATGCTTTGTTTAATCGGTGGCTGTCAGGGAATTGGGGATGAGGCTCAGAAGCTAAAGGAGATACTCTTGAGGAGTGAAATGAAAACTCAAGCACCAATCGTGCAGCTTCAGAAGTCTGGAAGGGGGCCACGCTCTGCGGTTCTGGTTGGACTATTCCTGCACCCCAGGAATGGCAGCTCTGAGAGCTTCAGAGACAGACTCGTGGTGAGGACATGGGTGTTCTCACCAGAGACGTCATCATGACGGCTGACAGGGACACTCAACAGCTTCCTGGACTGTGTCATGAACCAAAGGAGCCACAGTCTTGAGAGACAATCCCCTCGGCAAAGTCACTGGCATTATCACCAAGAACACACTGGCCAGTTCCAGAGCCGTGGATATTGACTAGAAAGGGAGCTAGGAAGGGAGAGAAAGAACCCAAATTCTGGAATGCCAACTTGGACTCAATCACTCAGAAATAATTAGTATCATCTTTGAAGGATGTTAAGCTCTTGCAGGCAAGATGGTGGCCTAAGGTCATATCATTTGTATTCCCAACCTGGTGAAACTTATGCCAGCTCTGTTGTCTTTGAAAAGGCATATCTATGCCCAGTTCTACTAATTGCATATGGCTTTTGTTAAACTGCCTTAGATACTTGAGTTCTGTTTTTCAGTTAGCCCCAGGTGATATTTGTGTACTTGTTCTGTACTAGAGTGCCTTCAGTGAAGGAAAGGAACTGTAGGGGTCTATTGCCTGGGAAACAGAATTCAAAAGATGACATATGATAAAACAGAATGGGACATATGAGTAAGAAACCCACGCAAATGGAGAATAAAGGTAGAAACATTGTAGGAAACTATCTCAGCTGGATTCTCCAAGACACAGACTCTGAGATAAGGATTTGAGCAGAAGTATTTTATTTGGAAGTCACAAGCAAAAATTGCAGAGAAGTAGAAAAGTGATAGAGAGAGGAAAAAGCAGTGAATAAAGTGTGCATATTAAACCAGCTGAAACAATGGGCAGCTGCAGAGTAATCCCACAGGAAAACTCTAAGAAACTGCAAATTGCATGCCTCAAAGCTATCCTGCTCGACTGATGAAGGACCTGGGGTATTCACTTCTGTCTGCCTTTGGCTGAGGGCTGCTTCCAGAGAGCTGTTAACTCCCCAGTGTTTCCAGCTTGCTGGGCAAGCAGGCAGAGCAGCTTCCTGCACTTGCAGGAAAAGTTCTCCAGTGCAAAGAAGTAGATACTGGGAGTTGAAAGTCATCCAGAATGCAATGATATGCTAGGATCCCAGATATGTGAGCAGGGCACTAAGAGAGGCTGTCACAGTCCAGCCCTTGTACCACTCAGATCCACTTGTGCCACTTTTTTTTTTTAAGGCAAGGTCACGGGGTCCTGCTTCAACTACCAGGTTCCCAGACCTGTGTATTCTACCTATGAGAAAAATGTATACTAGTTACTGGTTTAAAATATTTACGCCATCTTGAAGAATGGTATCCCATCCTCTCTGGGTATCATCTCCAAGTTAACAAGTAATCTGCATGTTTAAGAAGCCATCCCAACATTCTATCAGGCCAGCAACTTCTGAATGATGTGGAATACAGTAGCACCAGTGGAGGGCAAGGTCATGTGTCCATTGTCACATTCCTTCACTGTAAAGTGGGTCATTTAGTCTGAGGTGGTATAGTGTGGGATCCCATGATGACAAATCAAAAAGACTGAGAACCTTTGTAAAGTCACGCTAGCTGAAACACTGAAGGCAGAAAAGGAAACCCATACCTACAGTTTGAAATCATCCCAGTAGGATGACTCAGCATGCCTTCCAGGATGGAAGAGTCCTAATGTAATCAACCTGCAACCAGGTAGCCAGTTGGTCTCCTAGCAGGTGATTCCATATCAAGGAATCTAGCTACTATCCTTGCTGACTGTCAGCACCAGTCTTGGCTGCTGACAGTTCAAACGGTCAGCAAGGATAGAAGCTAGATCAGCCTTGCAGTGAATCCCATGTTCTTGGGCCCATGCATAGCCTCTGTCTCCACCTCCATTACTAACATGTCCACAGCCTCATTACGCAAGAACTAGAGTGACCAAGGAAAGGGTCTGCACTGATTTCCACTGAATGCATCGTCCTATTCCTTTGGTTGTTCTATGCCTCCTGTGCAGAGGATGCTTCTCATTGGCACTGATGAGAATACAAAGGTCCTCACACTCCCCTAGATGTATCACACATGTCTTATTTAGACATTTTGTTTCTGAGCTTCCAATCTTGACTATCCTAAGCCTCTGGGTGAACAGCTAAGTCATTCAATGCTGCTTATCAATCTGAGTGTTTCCTTACCTTAGACTTCTCCCTCCACACAAAATTGATTGCCAGGCATGTTATTCTAAGCTCTGCCCACTGGGAGAATTTCCCCTACCACTGTCTTTCAGAGCCATCACTGAGCAGAGCTGTAATGTAGCAACATAGCAATTGTACCAATTCATTGAGCTGACCCAGCCGTGAACAAGGTCCAAGACTTTTCCTCCTTCATCAACTGGTCTTAGGGAAGCACCAGTGAGACCACAGTGCAGACACTGGTGCAAAAGAGATAGGTGTACATAGATATGGACCATTTATTCTTATAACTTGTATTTTCCAGAGATGCCCAGGTACCAAAGGTAATATTTCCATGGTTTGATGGGTTGCTGCTGCACCTGTCTGATTTGGTAAGTCTAAAAATACCCAAGACATGATGGAAGACTCCAGCCACCTGCTGTCGCACGGTCAGTTGTTCAGTCTATACCAAGGCCCAGTAGCACGCCAAAAACTGCTTCTCGAGTGCTGCATAGTCCCGTGATACAGATGGCAAGGTCTTGCTCTAGAACCCTAGGATTCTGCCCTGCAGCCCTCCCAGTGATGTTTGTCAAAGACACCATAAAACATTCTGGTATGCCATAGCTACATCATAGAGCATCAGTTTGCCCCAGGCAACTGGATCACTCTAATTTCACTAATCTGAGAGGCCCCTGGATTTGTGAGAGTTATTTCCTATTTTCTGATATATGGGTGTCCTAACGGGGCATCCAAAGTATTTGCCACCTGCTCCTCCAGATTGAAATCAACATGTCCAAGATCGAAACACCAGCAGATTTGGTGAAGGTTAGGGTTCACCCCTCATAGCACATTCTCATTGCATCCTCCCCTGGTGGAAGGAGCTGGCTAGTTCTCTGGGGTCTCTTTCAGAAGGGTACTAATTTCAATCATGAAGACCTGCCCTCATGACATAATCACCTCCCAAAGGCCCCACCTCCTTATATCATCACCTTGGGGGTTAGGATTTCAATATATGGATTTCAAGTTGGTACAAATATTCAGACAATAGCAAAAGCATAGGTCTGAGACATGGTAAGGAATGTATCCTGCCGTCCATTACAAGTAAATGCAAACTGCTTCAGATCCTTCCTCTTGATAGGAATTGAAAAGCACGCATTTGCCAGATTGATAGCTACATATTAAGTGACAGAGACTGGGCTAATTTGTTCAAGTAAAGATACAATATACACACAACTATAATTTGGAGCTACCACTCGATTAAATTCACAGTAGCCCATTGTCAGGCAGATGACTTGCATGGGGATAAGGTCAAGACAACCATCCCTGCAAATCTCTGGGGCAGGGGTTGGGGCTGTGGGGGATACTAATTTCTGCCATCCCACCAAAATGAGATTTTGGTTTTGACTTATTATCTTAGCTGGAGATGTGGGAATGGGTGAGGGCCATCTCAGAGACCTCCGCGTGGCCTTTCCTATGGGTCAGAGAATCACAAGTAAAATAACCAATCTGAGGCTTCTGTCTACTAATATATCCACTTACATTATACACCCAAAGACCAGGGAGATGACCACAGGTGGGTCAGTAGACTCCGGACCAGTTGTGACACGGGCTTGGACTCTATCTATCAACGGACTTCCAAATGCTTCAAATCTGATGGCCAGGGGAAGGTGGATGGGGCTATGACATACTGGATTTCCTAGTGCTGCGGGTCTGCTCCCACGGAAAATATTTGAGAAAAACCCTCATGTACAGGCAGCATATTGGGGCATGAGCTTGGAAACAACACCTATCAGGGAATTAGAGAGCAGACCCGGGCAGGGAAAGAAGTTGAACCATAAAACAATTGCAAGAGAGGCCTCAGCAGACACCGCAGAGAGCTCTGAAACTGGGAGGACCTTTCATAGACGTCACCAATTGAGGCCACATGGTCTAGCCTTTGAAACATCACCTTGACCCAAGATTAACTGTGGGCTTCACCCAGGGTAGGGGTCAGCCAGCAGCCAGCACCCCTAGCAGCTGGGAAAATAAGCCCTTCCGTCCCAGAGGGGGCATCTGGGTGACCAGCACAGACTCCACTATAGTGCAGCCCTTGTACTGCTTGTATTCACTTGACTTGTATAGTAAGTTTACCCATTCTGGGAATAGCTGCTTCAGGATTCTGAATGCTAACAGGACAAACTACAGCCCCAGCTGCTGCAGGTGGTCTCAGACCACAAGTGACATTCATGATTTCCTTCCTCTACCACCCATTCTACCTTTCCCTCACCCTGGACTAGTGTGTCTGCCGCTCTAGTGACTTGCCTGGTGGAGCGAGCCAGAACTTCCTTCCTAAGGGGTCTGGGTCCTAGTCACCATGCCTTCTCAGGCCATGGCCTCTTGCCACTGTCCTTATCCATTTACTATCAAATTGGGCAAAGTCTGCCAAGCCCAGGCCCCAGAGCCCTTTCTCCTGTGGACCCCACTCAAAGCCAGAAGCTTTTCACATCCTTCAGTCAATGGGTCTGAGCATTACGCCCAAGTGCGGACTATGCTTTCTCCACACACCCAAAAGGCCAGTCAGGCATTGTGCTTCCTTTCTGCTAGTGGAAGGTACAAGAAGAAATAATCCGTTCTTTATTTTGGAGGAGTATCCCAGGATGCCTCAGACAACTGGATGGACCTCAGACCACTAACATTTCATTGTCAAGGTGGCCTCTGAAACCTTATTGGGTTTATCTTTCACCCTCTGGAATGCATGTGTCTTATCAAGGCCTCCTATATACTTGCCACTTCTTGCTCGTCAGTTCAATTAACATAATTCCTCAGCATACTAGACCAATATAATGTTTTCTAGAATGTCCAGATAGTCTGGGTCCCATGGGACTATATTATGACAGAGGGCATGAGTTAGCATAAAACCTAGAGAAAGACTGTAAATCCATACTGTTGTTTGTCACACATTAATGCAAACTGCTTCTGGTATTCTTTCCTGAAAGGGAGAGAAGACAACACATTTGCTAGACGAATGGCCATATACCATGAGCCAGAGGCCATGTTCATCTACCATGGTAATGATACTACATCTAGCCCAGTAGCTGTAATTAGAGCTTCGACCTAGTTGAATTGGTGGGAGCCCACTCCTGGGATCCATATGGGATTGTAGGAGACAGTCAAGTGAGCAACATGTACACATGAGGGGATAATCACTTGTGCATCCTTTGGTTTTTTTTTTTTTTTTTACTAATTTATTTATGTACTTGTTTTAGAGACAGGGTCTCACTCTGCTGCCCAGGCTGGAGTACACTGATGTGATCATAGCTTGCTGCAGCCTTGAACTCCTGGACTCAAGTGATCCTCTTACCTTAGTCTCCTGAGTAGCTGGTACTACAAGTAACCTGCCACCATGCCCAGCTAATTTTTTAACTTTTTTTGTAGTTCACCATGTTGCCTAGGCTGGATTCAATCTCCTGGCCTCAAGTGATCCTCTCACCTCGGTCTCCCAACATGCTGGGATTACAGGTGTGAGCCACAAGGCCCTGCCCTTAGATCTTTAAGAGCGGCACTATCTCTACCATTCAACCCTGGATACAATATGATTTTTGTTTTACTATCTTTGAGGACAGAGTGAAGATTCAGTAGTTTCCACTGGGTCTTCCCCACTATATTAGCTTTTTCTTTGAGACGGAGTTTTGCTCTTGTCACCCAGGCTGGAGTGCAATGGCGCAATCTCAGCTCCCTGCAACCTCTGCCTCCCTGGTTCAAGCAATTCTCCTGCCTCAGCCTCCTGAGTAGCTGGCACTACAGGTGCCTGCCACCATGCTTGGCTAATTTTTGTATTTTTAGTAGAGACAAGTTTTACCACGTCTCCCAGGCTGGTCTCAAACTCCTGATCTCAGGTGATCCACCCTCCTTGGCCTCCCAAAGTGCTAGGATTACAGGCGTGAGCCACCGTGCCTGGCCTATATTAGCTTTTATAGCATAGTTCTGGGCTCAAGTATGGGAATTCTTTAAACGACCAAGTATGTGGTAGTTTACATACTACCATACTACCATGTTTGAATGTGGACACACATTCAAATACGTGTCCAGAAACCAGAGAGGTGACCACCAGGAGGGAGCTTGGGTTTGACAAGAGAGCCGTGAAACAAATCTGAGCCACTATCCGGCCTCCATGGGTCCCCACTCTCACAGGGTGTCTGCAATGATGCTTCAGTTGCAGGTACCAGTGACTCAAAACCTGTATCCAACAGTCCTTGAAACAGCTGGTTATTCACCTTTCCATGGTGTACAATACCCAAGTAAATGGCCATAGGTCCCTGGGGGAAGGAGCGGGAGACTCACCATATATACTTGCTGTGGTGTGGCAGGGTTCTTCCTCCTCCTGGAGACCCGGTGTCGGCTTCAGTCAGTGGGCTCTAGGCCTGAAACCTGGTTCAAATGAGGAAATAGGGCAAGGGATTACGCTGCCTTTAGCCTCATGGTAATCTATCCTTGATTTCTTTAACTTGCTTCAGCTGGGGCAGCTGCCTTTAGCATCATGGTAATCTAGCCTTGATTTCTTTAACTTGCTTCAGCTGGGGCAGCTGCCTTTAGCCTCATGGTAATCTAGCCTTGATTTCTTTAACTTGCTTCAGCTGGGGCAGCTGCCTTTGGCCTCATGGTAATCTAGCCTTGATTTCTTTAACTTGCTTCAGCTGGGGCAGCTGCCTTTAGCCTCATGGTAATCTAGCCTTGATTTCTTTAACTTGCTTCAGTTGAATAATACCCTTGTTGGCAGCCCATCTCTCTTGCCCATAGGACACCATGTTCCATTACTCATCTCTATAGCTCAGCATCTCATGCCCATGAGGCAGCTTTCAACTTTGATCCTCATTAAGAACGTAGTGCCATCTGGCCTCTGTTATTCAGGGTCTTATCCACATTACCATCAAGGAGCCCAGTGATTTAAAAGAATTGCCTACCATCAGCCTGGGTGGTGGCCCTCACCCGTGCATTACCTGTCTCTTTGGTAAACATGGTGTCCTCTGGGATTGGCTGGTGGGTTTTTCACCCTTGTGTAGCATGTTAACTGTATCCTGCCCACTTTTCTACACCTTTTGGTCTCAGACAGTGGAAGAAGTCCACTGTCTGCCACAGCAATTCTGACATTTCTACTTCACTTTGTTTGGGCCATCGCTTTTTCCAAGCTTCCACCACGAGCCATACTAGTACCACATCAGGGTGTTAAGTCCTTATCCCTAGAGAATGCTAACATATCAATAAATTTTCCCTTTCCAAGTGTGTGTTCTGCCACCCTTGAACCATTCCTCAGAATCTAGTGCCGCATAGACTTTCTCAGCTCCTGCCAGTAAATGTGGAGGACCAGTGGCTCCTTCAGTGAGTGCCTTTCCTCCCTAAACAGAACCAATCCTTATGCAGCCAGATTGACTTGACACTTGAACCCATTATTCATCTGACAGCCTGGAGAGGAGATGGAAATAGATCCTGAGAGAAGTATATGTTGTATTGCAAGGCAGAGGCCTCTTCATTATGTTTAAGCAAGGAAGGTGCTAGCCTTTATCACGGTTGAGTGGGCCACTTCTGCAGGCCCAGAAGGTTCAGGGAGATGTGGGAGTTCACTATTCTCACAGGAGACATGCATGTCTTTAGAATGTCTTTTTTTTTTTTTCAAGAGGGTATCTCGCTCTGTTGCCCAGGCCAGAGTGCAATGGCGCGATCTTGGCTCACTGCAACCTCTGCCCCCCAGGTTCAAGTGATACTCCTGCCTAAGTCTCCTGAGTAGCTGAGATTACAGGCGCCCACCATCACACCCAGCTAATTTTTGTATTTTATTAGAGACGGGGTTTCACCATGTTGGCCAGGCTGCTCTCGAACTCCTGACCGCGTGATCCACCCGCCTCAGCCTCCCAAAATCCTAGAATTACAGGCATGAGCCACCACGACTGGCCTCTACATTTCTGATAAATTGTGTTTCTCATGGAATTTGTCCAGTTCTTTTTAAGTTATCATGTTTATTGCATAAAGAGTTTCACAACATTTCCCTTAATATTCTTTAATGTCTATAGGATCTGAGATAATATTGCCTCTTTCATCCCTCATATTTCTGAATGAATATATATTTATCATTATGCAATGTCTCTTCATCTCTGATGATACTTCTTACCTTCAAATCCACTCTAATTTTAATTTTATGCTTACCATTGTATGGTATATCTTTTTCCATCCCTTTACATTCAATCTCTGTGTCTTTATATTTAAAGTGCATCTTTTATAGATAGCATATATTTGAACCTTATTTTTCATATAGTCTGACAATGTCTTTCCTTAACTGAAATGATTGGCTATTTACATTTAATATAATTATTAATAGGGTTGGTTTTGAGTCCATGATCTTGCTCTTTATTTCCTCTTTGGCTGTGTGGTTTTTGTTCCTCTGATCTTTCTTTTGTATTTTATCATAGGTTAATTGCCTATTTTTAGTATTTCATTTTAATTCCTCTTTTTTTTAGATATATCTTTTGATTGCTCTGGAGATTATAATATTCATCCTTAATTTAGCTCAGTTTAGAGTTAAAATTTTACCACTTCACATGGAAATGTAAAAATTTACAACTTACAAGTAGGAAGACAGTCCCCATATACTCCCATTCTTTGTGCTATTATTTTTATATGTTTTACTTCTACATATTTTATAAACTGCACTATACAATATCCTTTTTGTTTTAAACACTGAGTTGTCTTTTTAAAAATTTAAGAGAAAAAATAGTCTTCATATTCCCACATGTAATTTCCAGTTTAGGTTTTCTTCATTCCTTCCCATAAATCCAAATTCCTCTCTGATTGCACTTTACTTCAGTCTGAAAACCTTCCTGTAACATTTCTTATGCAGGTATCCTGGTGATGAATTCTCTCAGCTTTTACTTGAACTGCTTTTATTTCACATAATATTTTTAAAATATTGTCATTAGGTATAAAAGTCCATGCTGACAGTTTTTTAAATTTCAGTTATACTCTAACATACTTAAATTTGGCATGGTTTTTTTAAAAAAATCCTGATTGGGGTCTACTAAGCTTCTCGGATCTATAGGTTTAGTTTTTCACTAAATTTTATAACTTTTCAGCCATTAATTCTTCAAATATTCCTCAAATATCTTTTTTTTCTTACCCATTTTCTCCCTTCTCTACTCCTGGAGCCCCCATTACACGCATGTTAGATCACTTAATATTATCTCCTGATTCACTGAGACTCTGTGTCTTCTTTTTAATCCCTTTTCTTTATGTTCTTAAGATTAAATAATTTTTATGGATACATCTTTATATATACCAACACTTTATTCTGCAGTCTCCAGTCAGCTATTGATCCCACACAGTTAATTTTTATTTCAGATATTTTTCTTATAATACTATAAGATCTTTCTTCTGGTTTCCATTTCTCTACAAAGATTCTCCATCTGTGCAGTTATTACAACTATCTTTTCCTTTAATCCTTGAACAGAGCTATAATAGCTGCTTTAAAGTCTTTGTCTGTTCATTTCAACATCTGTGTTATCTCAACAATATGTTTAAATGAACTGTTTTCATTTCTTGACTATGGGTTACATCTTCCTGTTTATTCACATGTTCAGTAATTTTTATTGTAAACTAGACGTTGTAATGGAATATTATATGGAATCTGTATTGTGTCATTTTCTGTTAAAAGGTGGTGAATTTTTTTCTGGTACGAAGTTAAATAACTGTTGGCTTCTTTTATCTTGTCAGGTTCAGTTTAATTCTGTTAAGTTGTGCCTTAGGCAATTCAGGCTGCTGTAAAAAATCACCATAGTCTGAGTGGCTTCAACAACAAACATTTATTTCTCACAGTTATGGAGGATGTGATATCCAAAACCAGGGCACCAGCAGGTCTAGTGACTGATGAGGGCACTCTTCCTGGTTTTCAGACAGCCATCTTATTTGTACACTCACATGCCAAGACAGAGATTCTTTTTCTCATGTTTCTTTCTATAAGGCACTACTCCCATTCATGTGGGCTCTACCTTTATGAGTTAATTACCTCCTAAAGTCCCCACCTCCTAATACGATCACACTGGGGGTAGGATTTCAACATATGAATTTGGGTGGGAGAGGGAACACAAACGTTCAGTCTATAACAGGATAGGTCTAGCTTGGTTTTGCCCTTAGTCCTAAGTCATAATCTTATGTTAGGGCATGGTTCTTAATCAATGTGTGGCCTCTCTTGAGTCTCCACTTACTGCCTGAGACACTCAGTATTGCCTCCCCTCTCTGGCTTAGCTAGAGTTTCCATGCCTCCCAACACTGTGGCACATCTGGTATCTCTCTCTTTCTCCCAGGCATATAGTAGCTCTCAGTTTGACTTGTGGAGTCTTGCTATGTGTGTTATATACCAGCTCTTATATACCAGACCTATAGTGAATTCCACACAGAATTTCAAAGTTTCCACCCTACACACTTCCCTTTGTTCGTACCCTAGTCACCAATTTCAACTACTTTAAAAACCAATTCCAGTATCTGCCACCCCTGCTCAGAAAGACTGCTGCTGTGCTTGGGTTCTACCTCCCTGAAGCATAGTATGGAAAGTGCTCCCAGTTAGAGAACCAGGATGAATGTAGGGCTCACCACATGTAGTCCCCTACTCTCAGGGATCACGGTCCCTCTTTACCTTTGTCCAGTGCCTGGAGGTAATTGCCTTGTATATTTTGTCTAGTTTTATCATTGTTTATGGTGAAGGATAAGTCTCATACAAATTACTCTGTGTGACAAGAAAATCAAATCTCCTGTTTTGCATATATTTAATTTTTAAATATTTACAGTCTGATGAAATGGATATTATCATACTTACTTTATAGATGAGAAAATTGATTATCATAAATCACAAATAACTTGTCCCAGATCACACAACTAATAAGTGGTAGAGTCATAATTTAACTCTAGATCTCTCTGATGGCCAAAGCCTTGGATTTACCACTATATTAAATTTCTTGGTAGGGCCCTGATGAACTAGTGGTGTTTACACTTCCTTTTGGAAGAATGTGAAGATCTGTCTTTATTCTTCATGCTCAGGTCTTCATGAATTTTCCCTTATGTAATTAGAATTTATTTTTAAAGAGAAACAGTTTGCTATAAAGGGTCAGATATAAATAAGTTATTTTAAAGCAGCAACAGCTTCCTGTGGGACAAATAGAAATATCAGAGAGCTTCCACGGGGAATTCCCAAAGCATTTTTGGCTGATGGTTAAACTGTCAAAGTGAGGGTAACGGCTGGAATGTAAAAGATCCAGAGTTGAGAGATGATGAGCAGGAAGCGAATTCAGATGGGAACCCTAAAAGTACACGGAGAAAGATGAATGAAATAAAACTGGAATCCCACAGGAGGAGTAGGAAAGCACAAAGGGAAGTGAGAGAGAATTCTAGAAGGGTCAATAAAGTGAAGGCAGCTGGATTGTTAGCCTTAGTGAAGTTGTGACCACAAGTCCAGTAGAGCCAGAGGCTGAAGGTCTTTGAGAAGGGTACAAGGGCCTTCAGTTGTGATCTCTGCAGCAAAAGAACCATCACCCCCTTGTGGTGATAGGACTCCTCCTTGCATCCCAAAGCCAAACCATCTTGGTCAGGGCTAAATTAATGTAGTATTCTTTCTATTTTTTTTTTCAGAGACAGGGTCTCACTCTATCACCTAGGCTGGAGTACAGTGGCGTGATCATGGCATACTGCAGCCTCAAACTCCTGAGCTCCTCGAGGGATTCTCCTGCCTCAGCCTTCCTGAGTAGCTGGGTGTACAGGCATTAACCATCATGCTGGAGTGTTTGTTTTTGTTTTGTTTTGTTTTGTTTTAGAGATGGGGGTCTCGCTATGTTGCACAGGCTTGTCTCCATCTTCTGGCCTCAAGCACTTCATCTGCCTGAGACTCCCAAAGTGTTGGAATTGCAGACATGAGCAACCATGCCTGGCCTGTTATTCTTTCTATAGCACATATGGTCTACACCCGTGGTTTTCAATCCTACTGCATGTTAGACTAATATAAGGAGTTGCCTAAAGCCCTCACTCATGGGTCTTACCCCAGACAAATTAAATCAGAATCTCTAGGTGCATGGCCCCGATACTAATCACATTTTAAAAGCCCTCTAGGAGATCCTAATATATCTTCAAGGTTGAGTCAACCCCTATGCAAAATTATCAGGAAGAACCCCCTTGCCTGGTAAGAATAATGTAACATTTATTCTTACATTGAAAATATGGCTGCTCTGTTGAGGACACCAAGTTGGACAAGGAATCAGCTCAATCAATTTCAAATAGAACACGACGTGTCTTCACCTAGACTTACCTGTTGTATTAGGGCTATCTAGAGGGACAGAACTAATAAGATATATAGATAGGGGAGTTTATTATTAACTTACACGATTGCAAGGTCCCACAGTAGGCTGTCTGCAAGCTGAGGAGAAGGAGATCCAGTCTAAGTCTCAAAACTGAAGAACTTGGAGTCCAATGTTCGAGGGCAGGAAGCATCCAGCATGGGAGAAAGATGTAGGCTGGGAGGGTAGGCCAGTCTCACCTTTTCACATTTTTCTTCCTGCTTTATATTCGCTGGTGGCTGATTAGATTATGCTCACCAGAATAAGGGTGTATCTGCCTTCCCCAGTCCACTGACTCAAATGTTAATCTCTTTTGGCAACACTCACCCAGACACACCCAGGACCAATACTTTGTATCCTTCAATCCAATCAAGTTGACACTCAGTACTAACCATTACAACTGTCAAAAGCTATGAAAATATCCCCTTCACCATTGTGGAAAATATATTTTAAAAAATAAGGTCTGGTTTCTGCCTTTACGATTGAAAAAGTGAGACATCAGTAGACAAGCAACAAAAAGATGCATGTGACAGATGTACATTACAGCAGTCTCCGCTATTACACCATATCTGTGCTTCTGAAAAACCTGGGGTTCTGCACAAGTACACACTAGAAATAACAGACCTTGGGGGAAAAGGGTTGGGTGAAAACCATTCAAGAAGTATATAACTTTACATCTACACCACTTACAAAAAGAGTAAACATTCTAACAAAATTAGGAGCATAGTTAAGACCCTCCCAGCATTTGCACCCAGAATTGGCCAATTAATCCTGTGCAGTGTTCAACCCTGGGATACCATGATCTCCTTCAAGATGTAGATTCTGGATGCCATTTGCTTCTTACAGAAATCTTTTTTTTTTTTAATAATTAAACATCTGATCTGGACTGTGGCTTTCTTTAACAACCCATTGTCTTAACACATGGGTAAATGTCTTTGCAACTTCTTCATCAACACAGCTTCACTGAACACCTAAAGGTAGAAAGAATAGTGGTGACTGAGGTCACCAAATGATAAGGTTTGGCTGTGTCTCCACCCAAATCTCATCTTGAATTGTTCCCATAATCCCCACACATCCTGGGAGTGACCAGATGGAGATAACTGAATCATGGGGGCAGTTCCCCCATTCTGTTCTCATGATAGTGAGTTAGTTCTCACAAGATTTAATGGTTTTGTAAGGGACTTTCCCCTTCGCTGGGCACTGATTTTTCTCTCCCCTGCCACCATGAGATGAAGGACATGTTTGCTTCCCCTTCCACCATGATTGTAAGTTTCCTGAGGCCTCCTCAGCCATGCTGAACTGTGAGTCAATTAAGCCTCTTTCCTTTATAAATTACCCAGCATTGGGCATGACTTTATTGGCAGCATTAGAACAGACTAACACACCAAACTAGCCACCAGTTGCACTAAAGCAAGGCACTCCTATAGATTTTTGACTGTTCCTTAATGTCTTCATATATTGCTCTCTAATTATGAGAAGGCATACTCTTGATTTCTGGAAAACATTAACATACTGAGAAAAGTCACAGGGAACTATCACAATTTCTCAGTTACACTGAAATTACTTCCTACTTCCAGTAACACTTGAAGAAATTCACATAAAAGAAACCAGTGTAGAGCAGGATGGACTATATCAACAAAAATCTCTGAGTCCTAAAGTGGAAGCAATGGCTTCCACCAGGAAACGAAAAAGACTTCAGGGAGGAAGTGCCATCTCATTCAACCTTGAAGAATGAACAGCAATTCAACAGCTGCATTTAAGTGGAAGGCCTACCACAAAGAACAGGAGAGAAGGGAGGGGAGCCAGCAGTGAGCCCAGTAACAGACTGAGGCCATAGAGAAGAGAGACGTGAAGAGTCTGTGGAGGCTTGAACTTTATCCTGTGTGACATGTGGAGTTTTTCACAATTTGGGGACAGAGAGTGACATGATTGAAATACAACAGCAGCAGACAGAATTGACTAGAGAGGAGACAGAATAGAAAAATGGAGAATTCTCAGGAAGGCATTACCAATTGTTCTGATAGAAGCCTGCTTAGGCAAGGCAAGATGTCAAGACTCACTCCTTCACTTACACCCAATTTCCAGTGGAGCTCAAATGATCTGCACATGAACTTGAACTTGACACAGTGCTGCTTGTGCAGGCTAAAAGGAACCATCCAGCAGCCTGACATTCACTCTCCTCTCCTACGGCCCAGAAATACCAGATTGCAGTCTGAGTGGAAAATCCACTTTCTCAGTGACAGTCCATAAAATATAAATACAATATATCCACACTCTGCATAATGCCCTGCATGGCCAGTCCTGAGCCTCTGGCACAGAGCACACTCTGGAATGCAGGCGTGCCGGAAGAACAGCAGGCACTTGCTTGGGGACCCACCAGTCCCCTTCAAGAACAAGGATTGCTAACTGTTCCACTTCACATTTTGCCAGTACCCACCTCTACACTTACTATCACATTTCACCAACTCTAGAAGGCACCCTCTCAGAAATATGATCCAGTGACCTGGGATCAAAGGACCATCACTCAGCAAGTGGTCACCAACTAACTTCCAGGTTCTACCCCGAATATGAAAGATGGAAAGATCTGCTTATTGCTGCCCTCAAAGAGCTCCTGGCCTAGGGCGGGAAACAAATCTACAAACATAATTATCACCCAGTGTTATCCATATTATGCTGCTGGTGCATGCCAAGAGCTCACAAGGAGAGAACGGTTAATCTGTGTGAATGATGGAAGCCTGCAGAGGATAGGATAGACGTCACCTCGAAAGGTGAGAGCAGGAGTCTGCATGCAAAGCAGGGACCCTTTCCAGAGCAAAAGCCCAGAGGCAAAGGAGAGGATCCGGAGGCTGGAAGCAGGAAGAGGCTTTCCTTTGACTGATTTACTTGAGAGAAAGGCAAGAGATGAGATAAGCCGGTAGATGAAGATAATGAAGCGATGTGTATTGATCTTCTAGGGTTGCTGCGATCAAGTACCATAAACAGAGTGGCTTAAATAACAGAAATGTGTTGTCTCACAGTCTGGAAGCTAGAAATTCAAGATCAAAGTGTCGGCAGGATCGTAATTTCTTGGAAGGCTCCAGGAGTGATTCCTTCCTTGCCTCTTCTTAGTTTCTGATGATTGTCAGCGATTCTTGGCCTTCCTTGGCTTGTAGACATACCACTCCAATCTCTCCCTTTGTCTCCACGTTGCCTTCTTTCCTGTATGTCTGTCTCTGTCCAAATTTCTCTTTGTTACTGTTTGTTTTCTCAGAGACAGTGGCTCACTCTGTTGCTCAGACTGGAGTGCAGTGGTGCAATCATAGCTCACTGCAGCCTCAAACTCCTGGGCTCAAGTGATTCTCCCACCTCAGCCTCCCACGGAGCTGGAATTACAGGTGTATGCCTCTGATTTATTTTTTATAGAGACTGGGTCTCACTACATTGCCCAACTAGTCCCGAACTCCTGAGCTGAAGTGATCTCATCCTCTCACCTCAGCCTCTCAAAGTGCTGGGATTACAGATACGAACCACCATGCCCAGCCTCCCTTTTCTTATCAGGACAACAATTGTTGAACTAAAGCCCACCCTAATCCTCTGTGACCTCGTTTTCATTTGATTAAATCTGCAAAGACTATTTCTAAATAAGGTCTCATTTGCAGATACTGGGCATTAGGTCCTGAGCTTATCTTTTTGGAAGCACAATTTAACCCATAACACTCTGTTAAGAAATTTAGACTTAATTCCACAAGTGTAGAGAAATGGAAGAGGTTTTCCATAGGAGATTAATATGCCTATTTAGATTTTCCCATTAGAAAGACCACAATGATGTTAATGAGCAAGACGGATGGAAGGGGAGGATGATAGACTTGAGGCAAGAAAACCACCTAAAAGATGAGGTGGTCATTCAGGTGAAAAGGTTTTAGGAGGTGGTTTCACTTATGCAGCAGAGAGGAAAAAGTGCGGTATGAGAACAGTGATAATGGAATCAGAGAGGAACAAAGGATATGAGAGGTACAAAAGAAGCCAAACCAACTGACCTGGTAACTGACTTGGAAGTAGGGGGTAAAAGAGAGGAGGCAAGGTTGACACTAGGCTTCTAACTTGGATGACTGGGCAGATGTCACTAACCAAGGGAGCAAACACAAAAGCAGACAGGCTTGGAGAAGCTAGTAAGTTTGGTTTTGAACATGTGGAGTTTGAGGTTTCTGTGCGATCACCATGTGGATATGCCCAGTAGACAGGAGTGCAGGTCAGAAGCCCACGATAGTGTAAGAGCTGGAGGTGTGCATTGGGAGCTGCCAATATGCACAAAGCTCTGGGATTATAGGCATAACCATGATAATTCAATCAGGAGAATAAGTGGGATGAAAAGGAAAGTGGTATACAGGGAGATCCCTGGCCAACACTGAGTTTAAGAAATAAGCTGAGGAATAAGAGTACATAAAGTAGGCAGAGAAGGAATAATCTAACTGGTAAGAGGTGATCCAAGAAAGAGAAAGGAATCACAGAACCAAAGTGATACTGGGTTTAATCAACTGGCCCTTAGCATCTCACTCCATGCTATGTTATTCTGTATTACAGAGGCTGAAAGACTGAAAGCTGTACTTTCAGACTCCCTTGCAGCCAGATTCTATGTAACTTAGGTTCTACCAATAAGATATACCTGGAAGGTGGATGGGAGATAAAGGCCTTCCTTCAGGCCTGGAGCTGGCCGACAGACAAGCTCTAATATATGCCAGTGTGGCAGAGGCCAGATTTTCCTGTCTAGGTACTGGCTTTGCAGGCCTGGGTGTCTGTGAAGGTGGCAGTGATGACAGCAGCAATTTTCTTGCTCTGATTGCACCTGCAGTGGTAACTTTGAAGCTCTGTCCTGGCAGTGGCATCCCTACTTCTGCTCCTGCAGCTCTCCCAGTGGCTTTGCAAGCACATGGTTCCCTGTATATTTATGACAGACAACTTGAGGCAAGAAAGCCACCTAGAGGGTGAGGTGGTCATTCAGGTGAAAAGGTTTTAGGAGGTGGTTTCACTTATCCAGTGGAGAGGAAAAACTACTAGATGGTATTTGTGAAGAAGAGTAACTATAGAAGTAGGTTTCTACAGCTTGCACTGCCTTCTGATGGACACAACAAAGTGGAATGCTGGAAGGAAGGAGGAAATCTATGCTATTCTCTCTATGCCATGAGAGTCCAGTATGACAAGAACTAGGAAATCCCAGAAGGCCCTACTGAATTTGATGACAAAATGGTCAGTGACAAAGTGGTCAGTGAGAGTGATTTTCATAGGTTGGTGAGGACAAGATCTCAACTGTTGCAGGATGGGTAAATCAAGTAGAGGATGAGGTAGCAGAAACAAGAACTGAAGCTTTTAAGATGCTTGACTGCAATGAAGGCTAGTTGGAGGGAGGTATAGGACTCAGGAAAGATGTTCAGGACAGTTGAGAGATGTGCCTGATTATATGATGAGGGGCAGAAGTCTCTGATAAAGGCAAGTGTTCATTCACTGAAATAATGGAATCTGCTGGAAAATAAGTTGGAGAAATAGACTCAAGGCTGCTTCTAGAACAATACCCAAACCATTCTGCAGAATTAGCCTGCTGAGGAAACCACCATCAATGTCACCATTAACCACCAGGCACCAGAAACTCAGCCTTCCTGTCCCTGACTGTCACCAGCACAGAGGCTTTTCCAGATGTTACCAGGACAGTCCTGGAGAAATAGCTGAGAAGGTAACACAGTTGAAAAAGCTCATTATTTTGTTAAGCAGTAGGTAGCTGAGAAGGCTCAGTATTGTTTCTTAAACAGTCTGTTTTAGTCCCTTAATCAAAGACTCCAGATGGACCGGGAGCTTCAGGACTCTTCACCATCCTCAGAGGAAGAGAAGGTCTGCTCAAAACCAGAGCAAACCAGGACCAGCGACTCCTGTGACCTTCAGATCATTAACAGGTCATTATCATATTAAAACCCCCACATCTAGAAGAACATGGCCGCCATTTCCTGAAAATGCGCCCTAGGGAGGATCATGCTCATGATCTGCGCCTGCGCGTCTAAAGTTCCTCCCCGCACATACAAAACTCCTTAAAATTCCCCAGCTCCCCACAGCTCCGGGAGGAGGAGGTGTCTTGGGAGCGACTGTTCACTCCTCCTTCTCTAACCAGAGAATAAATCCTGCTTGCCTTTTTTTCCCAATCGGATATTCTTTCTTTTCGACCACTAAAAAGCAGGGAAAGAACTCAGTTTAGCGATGACAAAGAGACGAGGCAGCCTGCATAGGAGGAAGGAGCTGAAGATACAGGAGAGGATCACGCTCCAGGAGAAGATGGATCAGGGCAGGGAGGTCTGAACCACAGGTGGAGTAACTAGCCTTGGCTGGTAGGAGAGACAGTTTTCATTTGAAGAGCCAGGAAGAGGAGGCATGATAATAATAATAGTGATCATAACAGCAACGACAAAAAGGCAGAGGAGCCGCGGCAGTGATAAGAGTCTATTTGGTAATGTCCAGATTATATATTAAATATACAGTTAAATTAGTTGCTCTCAGTTGGTGTTTCTAGTGATTGATTTGCCCTTTCCACGAGTCGCTGAGGCATAATTTGGGCAGAACCTTACATGCTGAACCCAGTCTCTGGATGAAACTGCACCTGCCTGACACCTAAATTGGCATGTCACTATGAGCCAGGAAAAAGGGTGAAAGCTGTCGGCCTTTTTTAAATGAGGAAGGCCAGGTCTCAGAACCCCGAATTTGTTCTAATGACCTTCTCTGATCAGAATCCCGCTGAGGGGCAGTGACAAGCAAGGGGTGGGTCTCCGGATTCTCCCTGTGCCCTGGGAAGAAGCTGCAGGCTGTGTTTAGAGCAGAGTCGGTGAAGGGCACTTCTGCTCCCAGGCCCACAGTGCCGGGGCACCCTCCTAGGGGCCAAGGGCTGGCTCTACTCTAAAGCAGATACTGTGGTTGTGGGTCCTTTGTATTGAAAAACACAAACAAAAACTCAATGGGCCCAGCACCCTCTATAAATAACTCCTTACAGAAATCCTAGCTTCTACCCAAGACGTCCCACAGAGACGGCCCCCTTTCTGCAGAATCTGCTGCAGGCCTGTCCCCAGGCCTGGCCCGCACCTTTCAAAGCTCTGCCAGCCTGACCCAGCTCACTAGAGCAATCCAGAGGAGACCAGTCTCTGCCTTCTCGGGACAACCAAGTCACTTGGGCTTTTTTTTTAAAGTTATTTATAGATTTATTAGTGAATAATAATAAAAATGCCACCGTCTTGTAATTCTCAGCAATGGCTCAGACCTAATTTTCTTTCTTTCTTTTTTTTTTTTTTTTCTGAGACAGAATGTCGCTCTGCCACCCAGGCTGGAGTGCAATGGCACGATTTGGCTCACTGCAACCTCCACCTCCCGGGTTCAAGCGATTCTCCTGCCTCAGCCTCCCTAGTAGCTGGATTACAGGTGTGCAGTAGCATGCCCAGCTAATTTTTGTATTTTTAGTAGAGACGGGGTTTTGCCATGTTGGCCAGGCTGGTCTTGAACTCCTGACCTAAAGTGATCCGCCCACCTCGGCCTCCCAAAGTGCTTGGATTACAGGCATGAGCCACTGCGCCCAGCCTAATTTTTATCACAAATTGTTTTCCTGGAGCTTTGGAAAATGAGTCACGTGAAGACTGGGTTATTGATTCACGGGAACACTAGAAACCGTTCATGCCATTGTTCCTCAAGGAGTCTTGATTGCTTCTGCAGAGAGAAAGGTGTATTAAAATGGCCGTGGGGGGGACACGCTTGACTTTGACCCCGATGGTCAGCCCGGCATCCTTGCAGGCAAGGTACGGGAGGAGAATGATGCCTCAGCAGAAGGAGCCCGACCCAAGGGCACAAAAATGAAAGAGAATCTCATTTGGAATTACCAAGGTCACCGACATCAACAAATAACTCCCAGCTGCCTCCCACTCTTTTCAAAATCTCATCTAGTTTTTCTTAAGCTTTGATGAAAAAGTTGTCTCCCTAGTGGCTCTGCATGACTGATGGGCAAACCTCATCCTTTATACCTGCAGTGGAATAAAATTGGCTCTCCTCGACAAAAGACAGCCTGGGGTGTGGACAGGCCCTTGTCTTGCCACCCCTCCCCGTGCTCTGGAAGGCACACAGGCTGGCACAGAGTCTGAAGTGAAAAATTGCTCAAAGTAATTGCCAGATTGAATTTGAATAAGTTCCACCATTTTCTTCTAAAGTCACCAAAGATGGTCCAATTCAAAGACAAACCTCGGGACTCCAGGACTCCTAAG
Source organism: Colobus angolensis palliatus (assembly GCF_000951035.1). Lineage (NCBI taxonomy): Eukaryota > Metazoa > Chordata > Mammalia > Primates > Cercopithecidae > Colobus > Colobus angolensis. The sequence continues at coordinate 1,104,839 of NW_012115766.1, forward strand.
CTAGTGCTCCCCAAACACTGCTGCTCAAATTGTGACCCACAGACCTGATGCTTCCCCTGGGACTTCATTAGACATCCAACAGCTCAGGTACCATCCCAGACCTGGAAAACCAGAAATCCCACTTCTAACCAGAGCCCCAGGTGGTCTGCAGGCATTCAAAGTGCAAGAAGAAGTACTTTAGGAAGGCTGCCCTCGACCTCCGGGGCACAGGTTCACAGCCTCAGCATTGGGTCACTTCCTTGGTGTCTACACGGCACTGCCTTCCTCAGCTCAGGCTGCCGTGAGCAAATACCACAGACTGGGTGGCTTCAACAATAGGAATGTATTTTCTCACGGCTCTGGAGGCTGGAAGTCCAAGAGCAAGCTGCAGCAGGATTGCTTTCTTCTGAGACTCTGCCCCTTAGCTTGTGGCGGCCTCCTCTGGCTATGCATTCACCTGGGCTTTCCTCTGGGCATGCACCTATGGTTTCTCTGTGTGTCCAAATCTCTTCATCAGGAAACCAGTCAGACTGGATCAAGGACCCTACTAAGAGCCTCATTTTAACTTCATCACCTCTTAGGCCCTATCTCCAAATACAGTTACATTCTGAGGTACTGAGGGTTGAGGCTTCCATATGTGAATTTAGGGGGAGACATGCCCATAACAAGCATTTACCACACCAGATACTGTGCTAGATCTGAGGTTACAACCATGAAGGAGACAAATGTGGGCCCTGCCCTCGTGTGGCCTGTAACTCCTCACTGGCCATGACTGCTCCTCGTCTTGGCTGCCCTGACCATGGCGTCCAACTGGCCTCTCACTCCTTGTTATTTCCTGCAGGTCTGACGGACCTGAGCGGTCTACACCAACCACTTCCCAAGCCCAGAGGAGAAACAGCTAGTTCCCTCACTCCTTGGCCAGGGAGAGTGTGTAAGCCTGTGTAGACATCACGCAAGAGGAAGATCTCCTCCCCTATGAACAATGGCTTTCCCAGCTTTCCAGCTTGGCCAATTCTGTCCTACAAAGCCGAGCGTAGACCAGGTTGAGTCTTGCTTATCATATCCACATGCCCAGCACACACCTGGTGTTCACTTATTCACGCATCTCGCACTTCTGAGCACCAACTCTGGCCAGGCCGTGAGAGTGAGCAAAGCCAAACCCCTGCCTCCTGAAGCTTACAGACTATTAGAGAGTCATTAATCAAAAACCCGTGTGCTCTCACACATTTACCCAACAGATATTACCCAGAGTCTACCCTGTGCCGGGCACGATTCCAGTCACTGAAGACACAGTGGAGAAGAAAACCAAACCTCTACCCTCAGAGCTTCTGTTCTAGAAGGATGTAAATGTGCCTGCTGGTTCATAAAGGAAAAAAGCCCAGTGCCACAAGAGCACCTAATGAGAATCTGACTCCCTCAGGAGTCAGGAAAGGCTTCCCTGGAGAAGTAAGCATCTTCCTATCTGCCCCCTGCCTTTTTTTTTTTTTTTTTTCGACATTTTAAGATAACTTTTATTTTAGAATAGTTTTAGATTTATTTTTAAAGATACAAAGATCACAATAGAGGGTTCCCATACACCCCACACCGAGTATCTCTATTGCTGCCATTAACTTATACATTTATTATAATAAATAAAACATATTGATACATCATTATCTAGCTAAAGTTCATGCTCCACTACATCATATTGAGGCTATGTAATGGCAACACGAGTCATGACTGTTGATGTTGACCTCATCAGCTGGTTGAGGTAGTGTCCATCAGCCTCCTTCACTATAAAGTTACTCTTTCCCCACCTTTCCAAACTGTACTTTTTGGAAGGAGGTCACTCTGGTAATCCCACAATTAAAAACCTAAAGAGTGTGGGGAGTTACACTCCACCTTCTTGAGGGTGAAGTAGCTACACAAATTACTTGGAAGTTGTCTGCACGGGAGATATATCTATTCTCTCTTCTCAGCATTTAACTATATAAATATTTATTCACTATGGACTCGTGGATATCTATTTTATGCTTTGGGTTATACATTGATTTTGTTGCTCAAGTTGTCCCAGCTTTGGTTATTGGGAACTCTTTCAGTCAGCTCCTGTAGTACCCTGACACCTTCACCCACCCACCATTGGGAGATTTCTTTTTTTTTTCTTTACTTTCTACCCCAGTCACAGAATCAACTGTTTCTCCAAAGAATCCTGGTTCTTTTACTGGAGAATGCTAGTGGAAACCAAGACCTGGACTGCAGTCCTTCACTGCATCGTTCCTTCTGTTCATACTATGGATTCAGCTATACATACATTACTGTTCCTTTAGTACAACTGCCTAATTGACTATGAAATTTATTTTACTTGTTTTTTTCCCTTGATGAGAAGAACAAACATCTTTTTGATATTTTTAGAAGCTACTTATTTAGCTGGAAAGAACAGTGAAACTATGAAAATGAACCTCCTATACTAGTCTGGAAGTTTCAGATCTTAATATAGTCAATTAAAATAGATGGTTTTGTACATAAAAGTATGTGTAGGTCACTTAAAAAGATATGAAAATGAATAATAACTTAAAACTCCATGAAAGACTTTATAACCAAAAGAGGAAAAATGTTGAAGTTGTTTTAGATTTCAATTAAAGGATGACATTTGGAAAAGGGGGAAGAAGAGAAAGAAAAGAAAGAAAGAAAGAAA